>NC_086320.1:30778906-30926406 GCF_036172605.1 Pelobates fuscus
GCAGTGTGGGGGCCGGCAGCAAGCTGTTACTTACCTCCCAGCAGCTCCCTTCATCTCTCTGTGTAAATCTCGCGGCCTGTGTGCGGCGCGGAGCATTGCCATGGTAACCCGTGGCAACACTCTGCGGCCGCGGGACTCGCAAGATTTAGACAGAGAGATGAAGGGAGCTGCTGGGAGGTAAGTAACAGCTTGCTGCCGGCCCCTCCCAGGACCGCCGGGCTTGTAATGAGCCTGGCGGTCATGGTATGTATTATCGGCAATATCGGTATCTATATTGGACGATACCGATATTGCCGAAAATACTGAATATCGGCCGATAATATCGCTAAAACCGATAATCGGTCGATCCCTAGTGTGCATATCTGTGTCTATGAGTTAGTGTGTATATCTGTGTGTATGTGTCAGTGTGTATGAGTCAGTGTGTATATCTGTGTCTATGCGTCAGTGTCTATATCTGTGTGTATGTGTCAGTGTGTATATCTGTGTCTATGAGTCAGTGTGTATATCTGTGTGTATGTGTCAGTGTGTATATCTGTGTCTATGAGTCAGTGTGTATATCTGTGTGTATGCGTCAGTGTGTATATCTGTGTCTATGAGTCAGTGTGTATATCTGTGTCTATGCATCAGTGTGTATATCTGTGTCCATGAGTTAGTGTGTATATCTGTGTCTATGAGTGTGCGCGCGCGTCTGTGTGTATATGTGTGTATGCGTCAGTGTGTATATCTGTGTATGTTTCAGGGTGTATATGGGTATGTGTGTCTGTGTCCGTGTGTGTGTATGTTTCAGCGTTTGTGTATCTGAGTGTATATGTGTCAGTATATATGGGTGTATCTGTGTGTGTTTCAGTGTGTTTGTGCAGGGCAGTGTATAGGCATACATCCCAGTAAACAAACGCCAGCTTGACATAAAAACAAACACAAACACTACACACACGTACACCGTTGCTCTCAAATAGCAACAGTACATACAAACGCAGAATTGCATTCAAAGGCCAACACTATGCACAAATACATGCAAACATACTTTGTACAAAATATGCTTACATTCAAATACAAACACAACTCTTCAAGGATGGCCACATGGTAGATTCAGAACTGGCAGAAGATTCTGGGAGTTGTACAACAAATGGGGATTTACCGTTTGACCACCTTTGTTCCACCTAGGCCCGCTGTACATTATTTATAACACTTCTCCCCCTTGTACAGTCTTGGCAGTGATCAGATGTACAGGGCAGTAGATTTAGGACAGGGATTGAAACCATTGTTTTGTAAAATTTGTATATGATATATATGATTCACAAAGAAAGAGAAGAAGCTGTTAAGGAAGTTACTGTAGGACAGATTGGAGGGGGTAACCCTTCACAAACGTTAAATGTAAGAAATGAGAGAACAAAATCTGTCCTAATACATTGGGATCCTAAATAAACTAAACAATACAATCTAACATTTAATAGATATAATTAAAAACAGGTTTAGTAACCTTAAAAGTCAGGGATACAGGGGATGGGGAAGATATATACAGGGGATAAGAGTATGTACAGACAAGAGATAGTGCTAAGTGATAGATACCTTTCTCAAAGATGGGAAGGCACATAGAAACTTGCGTATAAGATCAGTATCCAAATGAGGTAACTATCTGAAAGGATGCAATATAACTGTAAGAATTTGGACAGGGTGAGAATCTCTTGAGTTACAATAACTAGAACAGAGAGGGAGAAAGGGGATATCCCCTACATGTCTAGTTCTGTGAATCTGAACTTGTGGTGAATTCCTGTCTCTAAGCCTCTTGTTACATATCAGTAAAGAAAAAAAGTGCATTTGGTATAAGAAAACGAACAGTGGTATAAGCATAGGGTGTCCAAGCTTAGGGTTTTAGGGTTAACAAGAGAAAAATCACTTGCGCTGATCACTATAGATAATGCAGTGAAGCCCCGATCTATATAACGGTTGAATATGATATCTGATCTGATGCTGAAAATCTTGCGTGTATAGACGCCAATTTCTAACCGTTAGCTGCAATAACCCTACAACTGTGCCTTCAAGGGCACCTAATGATAAGCTAAGCTCTGGATAGCCAAAAGTTAAAAACTAAAATGCACTAACTGGACTTAACCCTAGCATAGCTTAAATAATCTTGACTACCTAAAAACCTTGGGGAAAGAAATCATAACGGCAAATCTGAGGTAAGTATATAGATAGGATAGGAGTCAAAGAGATATAAATTTAAGCTAGGAGTGCACAGTCCAGCTGAACCCCGACGCGCGTTTCGCCAGTAAGGCGGCTCTTCAAATGTAAAACACTATCATTTGGGTACACATCAAATGTAAAACACTAATCAATCGGATAGTCACAAATTTGTTTTGATATATTTTATAATCTTGAAACCAAGATGGCAATAGCTGTATATGTTTCGCAAACCGCATAATGTATGAGCAAAGACAGTCAATATTTTAAAGTTACTTATATTGAACCATCTAATAAAGATGAATAACTCCATTAAACTGTCATTTTTTTCCAAAGGTACGTGCAGAGAAAAATCTATCGTATTGATGGTAAAATAAGACTCTTGTTATATTTACATTATTTTTCTCGATACAGATAGATGATAACGTTACTTGGGGTGGTTTTGTTATATCACTGCTATTGTGCTTCATTGGAAATCCCTCCGCTCAAGGCAGAAGTGAGTGCTTTTAATAGTAAAGAATTGGTTTAAATACTTCTCCAGAAGGGTCATTGTTAGTAGACTTTGGAACAGCAAAGAAAAAAATTGCAGTTTGTCCGAACTGATTAATTAATCGAAGACCAGATTTTGTACATTTGGTGTTTTGGTTCCGACAAAGTTCGTTCAAGCAATCATTTTCAAAATAAATGATTCAAGGAAACCACATAGCTGGGTAACAGTATCACGTGGCAGCAGCTATTTCCTCCTCTGATAATGAGCAATGCATGCACCCCTATAAATTACTGTGGCTGACGGACTGTGTTGAGCCACATTACCTGGGGCTTCACTAATAATGTCACTGGAGATTCACTCTGATAGATGGTTACTCACAGGATCTGCAAAGACCCTGGTCAGTTCTCCGTGCAGATCTCATACTGAACACAATTCATTATGGACTCTTACATGCTGCCCAGTGCCGATCACTGGGTCATAGTGTGCTCTGTACTGTGTAACCTAATCTTGTCGCCAGTAATTTCAGCTGAGGGAATCCCTCTTTCTTATGTTTACTGTTAGTGGCGGGACTAATGTAGAGAGGGCCCTGGTGCAAGAAACATTTTTGGGCCCCTTCAAACGCAAGAGTGTTGAAAATATCCCCATCTGTGGTATAACTTCAACGATGCTATTCCAGCTGGGGATCTACTGTTTGCTCATCCTTGCAGGGTTGTATTTGTGAGCGGTGTTTGTGCGTTTGAATGTAAGCATGTTTTTGTATAGAGTATGTGTGTGTCTGTAAGGGTGTATTTGTATGTACTGTTGCCAATGGAATGCAGTGGTGTACGTGTGTTTGTATTTGAATGTAGGTGTGTGTTGGTGTGTAGTGTTGGCTTTTAAATGCAGGTGTGCTTTTAAGGCACAATTATTAAGAATATTTTAAATTCTCTTAATATTGGATCACATATTACTATCACTATTATTGTTAGTGACAGTATCTAATTAATACCTTTCTTGTATTGGCCCCAGTGGGGGTACCAAACACTAGGTCAGTATTACCTAATAGATGATTTAGAATTTGACTCTTCCAATAGATTTACAACTTTGTACTTAGATTAACTCTTCCCACTTGTTACTAGTCCGGTAAACTTACAGCTGTAACGCAACACAGTACGAAATGTACACCAATCAGCAAACACCTCAGCTATCCAGCCCACTTAAGACTCTGACTGGCTATATACTCTGTCAATCAATTGATGCAGGACAGGGATTGGACACTCGCATCACCGATCAAGCTGGCTTAGGGACACAGGCTTCAAACGGTGCACCATTTAGTTAAGGCTCCCCTTGCCTTTGATACAGCCAGACGGTTGGCAATATTGTTGCTCTTTAGCAGTTACTAATTTATTCGGGGATCACAGAGCACTTCAGTTATAGAAGCACAGCCTTAGATTGAGATACACTGTTAAATATCCTGTACCTAAAGTCAGAACTAATTGGTTAGGCAAAACTATTACAGCTTCAGGACAAAGCGTTACCATGTTTATAAACAGGGGCTCTGTCTCACCAAATAACAACACCGAGAGTTGTCCACCTATGTACATACTTTATTTCCATTTTTTGTTTTACATTTATCATTTTGTATTTTTTTCGTCCTTATCCACACCTGATGATACCTCTGCTTCCATTCCTGAATTTCACATCTGTAAATACTTTCGTTTCCGGTTAATCTTAGCCTTATTTGTTTTTCACATTTACAATACTTTCCTATTCATAGGTCCTTGGCAGTTCTTTTAATTGACATTAAATCTCACGCTTTGTTCCACTATTAGATCATACTAATTTGTAGATGGTTTAAGGATCAATGATTTTGTTGTATTCTATACAAAATATAGAATTCTCTTTTCTTTCCGTTTTAGAATATCCATTAATAAAAGCTAAGTCCTACCTTGCTACCTTCACTCTGTGGCCGGGGCTTTAATTATATTCCTGTCTTCACATGCTCTTCTGCCCTCAGACCTTTTAGGTAATTTCTTCCATTCTTTTCCCTGCTCTTGGTAACATCTTCATTGTACTTAAATAAAAACAATTCATAATAAAAAGTCAAATATATTAAATTGCTTAGGGACTGGCATCTCTGTAACTTAACTCTATACCCACTGGCTTACATAGGTTAACTAGCATTCGGACTGTAGGTTTTCTCTTGTGTGTGTACTTCTCCTAAAATCCTTTTGTTAGGGACATTACACACATTTATATACACATACATAGTCACGCCTATACGAACACACTCACATCCATATATGCACACATTCATATACACATACATGGACTCATAGCGTATCCCATTGACTACTATACCACCTTCACCCTGATTCAGTATGTTAGTATCATTTTGGTTTAGACAAAGCCTACCAATACCACTGATCAATTCTAGATCAGGTGTGCCCACAAGTTAGATGTTTTAAAACTGCAACTTCTACGATGCCTTGTCATTATAAAAGCATCCTAAAAGCATGCAAAGCATCATGGGAGTTGTAGTTCTACGACATCTGGGGAATCTACCTTTTGGGCACCCCTGATCTAGATGATGGTTCTAAATAATGATATCCCCAAAAACAGAGCTCGATAGATGATATCTCCTGGCCCTTCACCACCTATGGTTACTCCTGTGATGGCAATTATAACCTGGATCTCAGTAAAAGTTCAGGCAATATGGAGATTCATGTCTGGTGCCTTTTGGGGATGATAAGACGTTTAATGGCTAGTATCTCCATGGACAAATTAAAGCATAGTCCACAATAATTCCAGTGCAAAGAGGGAGTGCAAAACAATACAATGGATAGGGTTGGCTCAACACTTATTTGAGGGATCCCCTTAACCCCCACAACAAAAGCAAACACACCCAAAAATATATAAGTGGAGCTCTGATATAGCTGAATAATAATAGAGGAGATGGGTACAGATGATGCAACAATATATATAAATCTGTAAAGAAGCAAATCAAAACGATAGTGCAGATGGTATAGGCAATATAAGGAAAGTGTAGATGAGATATTTCCAACTCACAAAGAGAGAGCCAACAGGTCACCTGGCTCTAGTGTGTAGCACCTTTGGATCCTTAAGGGAGATCCACAACCCTCTTCCGTGTCTTTGAAACCCCAATAGTTGTCAGCAGGGAAAGGCAGGATACTTAAGTATATACGTATATAAGTAGATTTATTAATACATATAAAATAAAACAAAATCTGATCAAACGATCAAAATACTTAAAAGGCAATGTAGTTATCAGTCCAAAACGCGTTTCGCCATAATCTGGCTTCCTCTGTTGGTGAATACTGTATGACCGAAGGTTCTGTCTTTAAACCATCTTGATTGCGTAATCATCAGCATTTGTGTTTCCGGAAGTGTGGTCTGTGGAATGCACGTTCTATCTTCTGAGACGCACGTTCCGTCCGTTGGCCGGTCACGTGATCCGGTGGAACGCAGCATGCGTTCCAGTTGATGTTCTTTCTTCCTCTCTCTCTGTGGAACACAAGTGTCATGTTCCTGAGCAGGTCAGAGAGGAGACGATTGCCAGGGTTATTGGTTGAAACTTTATTTGTCTTTTTAGACATAACAATTTACTTGAAATAAAGAATTAAGGCAATCTGCTAAAAACAGGATACTTTGTAAGTAAAACAGAATAAAGGCAATATGCCACAAATGGGATATCTTGAAATTAAATGAATTAAAATCTTTTATATACAAGTAGGTTTGAAGTGATTCCAAGGAGATTAGTAGTTTGTGGAATGTCACACTGCAGTCAGGTTCAGGATGATACAGGGTTGAAATAGTTAAAGCTGGTAAATAGTTTCAGTATAATATAGTTCAGGTTGCTTACAGGATTATCCAGTGTTTCAGTAGTTGAGGCAGGTAAGTAGAGTCCAGTATAAAGTAATACAGGTTGCTTACAGGACCATGCAGTGTTGCAGCAGTTGAGACAGGTAAGTACTTCCAGAATAATGTAATACAGGTTGCTTACAGGATCATGCAGTGTTGCAGCAGTTGAAGCAGTTAAGGATCTTCAATATGGTAGATCAAGCAGGTAAGTCTCCTCAGATTGAAATAATGCAGATAAATACGGGATGTTTTCAGGAGCCAGGATCAGAGGTTCTATGTCAGAACACTGACTTCAATGTCAAGGCCCTGTTGTGTGCAGGGTGTAGACTTATGTAGCCTCCTCATTATTCAATACAGGTGAGGATGATAGGGTGAGAGAAAAGTTTAGTGGCTAGGGAGGCCACTAGAGGTGAAGATAAGGAAGTGAAATTAAAGGGTCAGTAATAAACAAAAAAGTATTACATGTCAGTTTTGGAACCTGACAGCAAGTCTGCGTTCCACTGGCATACTTACAAGCAGAGAAGTCCATCAAATGATTATGAAGTTGTAGAAGGAGCACTCATGTGTTCCATTTAGTGCTAAGTAAAAATATAATAGAAAAAGAAGAACATCTGAAAAACAGTAAAAAATATATATGTAATAGTCTTAATTCTTGTTCATGTACAATATAGTATTATTTAAAGCTATAGCAAACCTACATTAGACACTTCGAAGAATTAAAAATCGAAAAAATGCCATCTATCAGTTTTGGATATTAGATATTTAATAAAATAAGACATCACACCATAATATAGCATGTACTTATATATTTATATATTTACCTTTAAAGAAAACGGATAGGACTATCTGGGTATTTCTGGGCCAGTCAATCAATAGCTGCATGGGTGCTGTCTCTCTTGACCACCTCGAACAAAACCCATATGGAAAAAGGCTTGTGTCCCTTTGGGTCAATAATGAGCTCTATGGCTGGTTTCTCTCTGGGCCAATCATTTGCTTCATGGCTGGAGTCTCTCTAGGTCAATAATCTGCTTCAGGGTCTCTCTGCAAGTTATTTATCATGATGAGGAATAACTTTTTTGTGCCTGTCTGGATCCAATTAATAGCTCACACCAGCTGATAGACCGAACTGAATGCCGGAGTAATAAATATCGGATTTAAGTCAAGAAACAGATTGATTGTGAAAAGTTGTTTTCAGTGAGAGCATTGCTGTTGGAATTAGAAGCTTTCATTTTTAGTCATCAATTTCTTCTTTTCTCAGTTGTGTCGAGAACCAGCTTGCAGATTGCAGTCAAAATTAGCTAGAGATTTTTTTCTAAATATTTTTTTTTTCGGCCTAGATTTTTTTTTAGCAGTTTACTCACTCTTTGGAAAATAGGGTCCGTAGAAGAATGGTACTTGCACACTGGTGAGACATTGAAACACTTTGAAAATCTCTGCAGATCCCCGAAGGAATACAATATGGGGCTGAATGCCATTGATTTACTGCTTCTTACCGATTGCTGCCAAATAGCTTTTAAAGAATGCTGCTAGTAGCACTATATTGCATGGATTTTATAAGTGGGTCTGATTCCTCTTAAAGCAAAATAAACTTCTCACAATAAAAATGCTCAGGGACATATTTTATTGAATCCGTTAAAGGACCACTATTGTGCCAGGAAAACATACTCGTTTTCCTGGCACTACAGTGCCCTGAGGGTGCCCACACCCTCAGGGACCCCCTCCCACCAGGCTGGATGGAGAGTAAAGGGTTAAAACTTACCTTTATTCCAGCGCCGGGCGGGGAGCTCTCCGCCTCCTCTCCGCCTCCGATCCTCCCTTTCGGCTGAATGCGCATGCACGGCAAGAGCCGCGCGCGCATTCAGCCGGTCGCATAGGAAAGCATTTACAACGCTTTCCTATGGACGCTTGCGTGCTCTCACTGTGATTTTCACAGTGAGAATCACGCAAGCGCCTCTAGCGGCTGTCAGTGAGATAGCCACTAGAGGATTTGGAGGCTGGATTAACCCATTTATAAACATAGCAGTTTCTCTGAAACTGCTATGTTTATAAAAAAAAAAAAGGGTTAATCCTAGAGGGATCTGGCATCCAGACCACTTTATTAAGCTGAAGTGGTCTGGGTGCCTAGAGTTGTCCTTTAATGAAATACTACAGTATACATAGTTATAAATCATGTAGATGAAGATTCACTCCAAATTTGGATATTTTAGGGTACATGATGCCCCCACCAGAGCAAGGAGAATGCTTCGTCCTCCTGCTTCCCTGGAAACCTAGGAACGCATAGGCCGGTGATGGCTAACCTTGACACCATAAATTGTTTCTGAACTACATTTCCCATGATGCCCAGCTAACTTTTAGAGTCTAAAAGCTAGCCGAGCATCATGGGAAACGTAGTCCAGAAACAATTTATGGTGTCAAGGTTAGCTATCACTGGCATAGGCTGTCCATGATGTTGACACCAGAGTAACTTACTGCCTTTCAGGTAGGGCCTTTCCCTTGTCCCCTTGTCCAGTAATCTAGACACAAATGAACACAGTAAAAACAATGTCAGTTAAAAAAAATTCTAAACAGTAGTCAGGACTACAAAATGATTTGTAACTCTAGTTTGCAGATAAAAATAAAAAGGTGTGAGGGGTTAGGGGGTTATGACTGATCTTAGTGCCCCTGAAACCAAACCAAAATCCAATATAAATAATCTGTATTTTAAAAAAATCTAATCAAATTAGGGAGAGTAAGAAAAGAAAAGGTCTAATTTACAATTAAAGAAACCTCTAGCTCATTGCATCAAAGGGAGCTTCAGTGTTACATACAGACTAACTTACATGTAGTGAGCAAGTTTCACATTCAATAAAGTATCTGTGTAGAAACAATGTAGCCAGCCTCTGAAACAAAGTAAAAACCCTGAGATAACTCGATTAACTCGGTATACCATTATTATAGTACCCCTTCAACACAGAGACAAAAAGAGATGAAAAACAAGAACATCCCATTCCCCTTCCTGCTTTGGTTCATGAGCCTTTCTCCATACCACCATAACACTCTCAATAATGTGCAACAGGGTTGGTGTTCCAGGAGGGATAAGCCAAATGGCTAATGATTTAGGTAAACTAGAAAAATGGTCAGAGTTGTGGCAACTGACATTTAATGTGGATAAGTGCAAGATAATGCATCTTGGACGTAAAGAACCCAAGGGCAGAGTACAGAATATTTGATAGAGTCCTAACCTAAACATCTGAGGAAAGGGATTTAGGGGTGATTATTTCTGAGGACTTAAAGGTAGGCAGACAATGTAATAGAGCAGCAGGAAATGCTAGCAGAATGCTTGGTTGTATAGGGAGAGGTATTAGCAGTAGAAAGAGGGAAGTGCTCATGCCATTGTACAGAACACTGGTGAGACCTCACTTGGAGTATTGTACGCAGTACTGGAGGCCGTATCTCCAGAAGGATATTGATACCTTAGAGAGAGTTCAAAGAAGGGCTACTAAACTGGTTCATGGATTGCAGGATAAAACTTACCAGGAAAGGTTAAAGGATCTTAACATGTATAGCTTGGAGGAAAGACAAGACAGGGGGGATATGATAGAAACATTTAAATACATAAAGGGAATCAACACAGTAAAGGAGGAGAATATATTTAAAAGAAGAAAAAACAGCACAACAAGAGGACATAGTCTTAAATTAGAGGGGCAAAGGTTTAAAAATAATATTAGGAAGTATTACTTTTCTGAGAGGGTAGTGGATGCATGGAATAGCCTTTCAGCTGAAGTGGTAAAGGTTAACACAGTGAGGGAGTTTAAGCATGTGTGGGATAGGCATTAGACTATCCCAAAACTAATGAAAGTATTTAGAAAATTGGGCAGACTAGATGGGCCGAATGGTTCTTATCTGCCGTCACATTCTATGTTTCTAAGATCTGATTGAAAACGAAAACCATTTTTTTCATTCAGGCTGTGTCAGTCACAGCCAGGGGAGGTGTATCTACGGCTGGATGGACAGAACCAAAAGGGATTTAACTACCAAAGGGCATAGAATTGAGAAGTGAGACTGTAGGACATGATCTATACACCAAACTGTCTTAATGTAGATAAAGTTGTTTTGGTGCCTATAGTATGCCTTTAAAGCATAACACTTTTATACACTTTTTTGCACTTTAAGCTAAAAAGAGAAAACAGGTTGCGCCACATACTAATTTGTTTAATATGTTATTAAACAAATAAATTAATTAAAAGCAGAGAAAAAGCGCTTTTATAAAATCACAACGCGTTTCGCCAACAGACTTTTGCAAGTTTTTCACTTGAAAAGGCCTGTTCGCGAAACACGTTGTGATTTTATACAGGGGCTGTTTCTCTGCCTTCAATGTTTTACTTACTGTTTGGTAAATTACAATAAAAGTTGTTTTTACCATCCAAACTTATTTTTATTTTATTTTTGTCCTGCATTCATCCTTATATCTTTCCAATCCATAATATTTCTACTGGCACTGCTGCACTTGTTCTTATATGCTTGGTGGGGATTATGCCACCCATGCTGATTTCATAGAGCATATGCTGCTCTTATAAAGGTAAGTACATTTCTTTTTCATTGTGCAAAGTGGTTATTACTATAAACAGAGAGCACTTTATTTTCCTTATTTTTTTTCTCCACGCTATATGTCTACCACACTGACGAAGAGAATTGACTACAGATATATCAGTGAGTGGGTTTTGTACAGCTCAAAGCCGTTTCTAAGAGCTGATCGAAGGCTCTTGTTTTGTGAGTGCATTTCCATATCTGTATAATTTAATGTGGTGTTTAGTCTGATTTATACTATTGGTGCCTCTCTGTGTTTGTAAATATTCCATATTCTGTATATGTCAGACGTCCATAACAGAAGCTGACACCTACTGTATCTTCGCTCCTGATAGGGATCTGAGTGCTCTTCCACTCTGTACCCTTGGCAAGGATCATATTGCTACAAGCCATTATATGAGAGCTATAAGGTGCTCCTTCCCTGTGAGTGTATCTCTTATTATTGTTTTCATGTTTCCTGTGGCTGTGCAATATCATACTATTGGTTCCCCCAATGTGTTTATTGTTTTTACATATAACAACACCTGAATCTGTAAGGATACCAGACTTCTCTTCAAACGTCTTCTCCACCAAGACATCACAAAGACTTTAATTTGGGACTATAATGTACAATTTACAAACCAATCGTAAATACATACCAACTATCAATCCGTCTTAATATACACTAGATATTATTGTTTATTTGTACCCACATTAGTATTTGACAAAACAGGTTTTCTTTTTTTTTGCATTTTCCCACATTATCTTGGATGGTCAGGGTACGCAAGTTATAGGTATTGCAGCCCTTGGAGTTAGCGGTTTTTTATTTTTGTCTATTTTCTACATTGCATTTTATGTCTGCTATGTTACAAAATGACTTTCAATTTGTAACAGTACTCTACTGATGCTTTTTTTTCCCTTCTTAATTTTTCCAAAGATTTCTATTTTTTTATATGTCTTCATAAATGAATCTAAAGAGCCCTTTAATTTTTTTTATGGGAATTTAATTCTCTATGGGAATGGGAATTAAATATTGGTGAGTCCTACACTATTTTCTTTTTTTTTTTGACAATTTTTATTGCGTTTAGGATACAGAAAAAAAGGTAAGGAGGGTTGGGGGAAAATTGCATATTCATTAGCCTGGTTTATAATTTTAAACATACATGTGAAATCGCATTTGATTATATGAGTATATTTGCAATTAACTTGGTATACAGAAAGGAAAGGGGGGTCCTACACTATTTTAGCAAGGTAATGTTAGTGTAGGACCCATCAATATTGGGGTACTGTGACGTAGCCTGGGCTTCACACCATATGTCTATGTGGTGGAACTGAATCCCTACGTTTTTTTGCTGATACAGGTGATTTTAAATATCCTTATCAAATGTAAAACTGTATTTTTGACTTTTTGCTGTTCCTTAATCTTTTGTATAACGTTTGGTCTTTACGGCAGCACCACTCATAGGCGTGCGCACGGGGTGTGCCGGGTGTGCCTGGGCACACCCTAATCCCCGCGGCACGCGCTATGTATTGAGACCGGCAGGGGAGATCTCAGGATCTCCCCTGCCGGCTCATGCAGAGCCGGCGCTCGGATAGCGCCGGCTCTGCTCTCAGCCTCCCCTCCCCGGCTCACATGCAGGGAGGGAGGCAGGAGAGGACCGGCGGAGCTCTTGCCAGCAGCTCCGCCGGGTTCCTCTTGCGAGATCTGAGCGTTGCCGCGGCAACGCTCAGATCTCGCGTGAGTGAACTCTAGCCCTGCGGGGCTAGAGTTCACTCTCCACTGGACCACCAGGGATGGCAGCAGCAGGATCCCCCCTCCCAGGCATAAGGTAAGAAGGGAGGGGGGATAACTGATCTGCCCCCACCTCCACTGGACCACCAGGGAAAGCAGCAAGGAAAGATCCCCCCTCCCTACATAAAGTAAGAAGGGAGGGGGGATATTAAGTAATGTACCCCCACCTCCACCCCCCACAATCACCCCCACACACACATATACACAGCACCAACACACATACAGCACACACACACATACACAGCACCCATAGACATACACAGCACCCACAGACATACACAGCACCCACAGACATACACAGCACACATACACAGCACCCAGAGACATACACAGCACCCATAGACATACACAGCACCCACAGACATACACAGCACCCACTGACATACACAGCACACATACACAGCACCCAGAGACATACACAGCACCCATAGACATACACAGCACCCACAGACATACACAGCACCCACAGACATACACAGCACACACACACATACACAGCACCCAGAGACATACACAGCACCCATAGACATACACAGCACCCACAGACATACACAGCACCCACAGACATACACAGCACCCACAGACATACACAGCACCCATAGACATACACAGCACACACAGACATACACAGCACACACACACATACACAGCACACACACACACACATACACAGCACACACACACACACATACACAGCACCCATAGACATACACAGCACCCACAGACATACACATCACCCATAGACATACACAGCACCCACAGACATACACAGCACCCACAGACATACACAGCACCCACAGACATACACAGCACCCACAGACATACACAGCACCCACAGACATACACAGCACCCACAGACATACACAGCACACACACACATACACAGCACCCATAGACATACACAGCACCCACAGACATACACAGCACCCATAGACATACACAGCACCCATAGACATACACAGCACCCACAGACATACACAGCACTCACAGACATACACAGCACCCACACACATACACAGCACCCACACACATACACAGCACCCACACACATACAGCACCCACACACATACAGCACCCACACACATACACAGCACCTATACAAATACACAGCACCAAAACACATACACAGCACCCACACACATACACAGCACCTACACACATACAGCACCTACACACATACAGCACCCACAGACATACACATCACCCACACACATACACAGCACCAACACACATACACAGCACCAACACACACAGCAGCCTCACAAACACAAAGCACTCTCACACTCATTACACAAACAGCACCCTCACAAACACAAACAGGACCCTAACAAACACACACACAGCACACTACCAGTACCCTCACACACAAACAGCACCCTCACACACAGTACATTTACAGCACCCTCACAAGTGCACACACACACACAAACAGCACCCTGACACACAGTACATTCACAGCACCCTCACAAGCACGCACACACAAACACCCTCACCCACATAGTACACTACCAGCACCTTCACACACACATCGCACTAACAGCACCCTCACAGCTTTGTGTGTGTGTGTGTGTGTGTGTGTGTGTGTGTGTGTGTGTATATATATATATATATATATATATATATATATATATATATATACATGCCGCGTGTGCTTGTGCTTTAGGGTGCACACCCTAATGCAATGGGCTGCGCACGCCTATGGCACCACTGCTGAGAATTGCATGTTCCGAGTGTTCCCCTCCAATTGCCTTTTTTAAAAATATTTGTTATATTTAATGGCTAAATTGATGATTGATCCTTGACACGCCAGAAATATCATAGAAAATAATAGATTACAAACGACTCGGAAACTAAACTTAGCAACCACTGGAATAAACTTTGACCGGTTGGATTTTTACACATAGCCCACTTTAGTATTTATTAAGGCCAAGAAAAGCCAAGAAAAGCCTGACCTGGTTCCCCAATAATGGGACAAAACTTTTGAAACAGCCTCCGAAGCTGCTTCCTCAGAGCTGCAGAAACTGGAAAGCAGCATAGCGCTCCCCTCCTGCCAGACACCCGGGAACCACGGACCCGGATCGATGCGGCTGTGCACCAGCCCAGAAGGTATCCAATCGGCACACAGTCGCAGGGGTCGCAGCTGCGGCTGGGCCCCCTGGAGTGAGGGGCGCCGTCGCAGTAGCAACCCCTGCTACCGTGGTAGGAATGCCACTGACCTTAATTATAGACATTTTGTAGTAATCTACTGGCCTTTTTTGGGAGTGCTGACTTCCAAAATGACCTGTAGGAGGTAAACGGGGATCAGTGGATGAAATTGTGGAGAATTGTTGGCTAGAGTAGACACATTGAAAACGTAGCTATGATGTCAAAAATTTTAACTTCAAGGAACACTATAGTCACCTAAATTACTTTAGCTAAATAAAGCAGTTTTAGTGTATATATAATTCCCTTTCAATTTCACTGCTCAATTCACTGTCATTTAGGAGTTAAATAACTTTGGTTCTGTTTTTGCAGCTCTAGCCACACCTCCCCTGGCTATGATTGACAGAGCCTGCATGAAAAAAAAAAACTGCTTTCACTTTCAAACAGATGTAATTTACCTTAAATAATTGTATCTCAATCTCTAAATTGAACTTTAATCACATACAGGAGGCTCTTGCAGAGTTTAGCAAGCTATTAACATAGCAGGGGATAATAAAATCTTAATTAAAACAGAACTTGCAATAAAGAAAGCCCAAATAGGGCTCTCTTTACAGGAAGTGTTTATGGAAGGCTGTGCAAGTCACATGCAGGGAGGTGTGACTAGGGTTCATAAACAAAGGGATTTAACTCCTAAATGGCAGAGGATTGAACAGTGAGGCTGCAGGGGCATGTTCTATACACCAAAACTGCTTCATTAAGATAAAGTTGTTCAGGTGACTATAGTGTCCCTTTCACTTGTCATTTATCTCTTGTTTGTAATTTAATGAAATGACTATTGATAACCATATTCCCTGAAAAACACACCTTGCTGGTTATATTGTGATGTAATTCCAGTAAAATACAAGTTTAGCAGGCTAAGATTGCCACAAGGCATATGTATGTATATGTGTTTGTAGTATCAGTTGGTTAATTACACGTAGCTAAGATACTGTCATCACTGTACTGACCAGGTGCAGGAATGTAAGAACTGGAATTACGCGTCCCTCTCCTTTGTATCAGATGAGCCACGTGGTTAGACCGGATGGATGAGTTTAGACTCTATTCATTAAATAGGTTAAGGGTATGTGTGGGTGTAGTTAATTGTGGGAGGAGCTACAGTGCTATATAAGGAATGTACTCTATGTATTCAGTACTCAGACTTTGCTGTATTTTGGTGACGCTAGTCCCTCTGAGTCCCGATCGGTGATCCAATAAAGAATCTCTTCCTTCCTGAAGAAACCTGTGTCCATCTCTCTGTGCTTGGCTTCCGTCAGTTTCTCCGGTATCATTTGGTGCATTGGCCGGGAAGCTCATCGTTCAACGGTAGCTGAGAGGCAGAGGCGTGAGACGGTCTATCTTTGCCCACGTTCTCTACGGCTGCACCCCTGAACTTCTGCGTGGACCTCCCTTCGTCTCGGCGCCACTGGTCTGTTGTCCAGGAGATCATCGGCCTCTACGTGAGAAGTGCTGGGGTGTCCCCGTCGATGAGTGTGAACTCAGGTTCAGGAACGAGGAGGTAAGATAACTGCTGTTTTAGACGGCAGGACCCGCTAGGGGTATACCGATTGTGCGGTAGGCCCAAAGGGGTTTTTGAATCTGTATCTGCCCCCTCTGTCGGAGGGAAGGAGCGAAGGCGCACCGCTCGATCGAACGCTCTTTAGTCAGACCGTTTGATTTGGTTAGTCAGGCGGGGTCCTGGTGTAAATAGCCCTAGCCGGACACCGGTGTCTTGTCTAGACTAGCGTTCTAGGGTGTATATTACGTTCGCTAGGTCGGAGGGACCGGGAGACTAAGCGGCGCCTGTGTAAATTCGGTTCGCTAGTTCTCATCCTATCTGGGCTAAGTGGGAAGGCGTGTAAATTTGGAACCCACTAGACTTTTGATAGTACGACTAAGAGGCGCCTGTGTAAATTCGGATCTCTAGCTCGTTGTATAGTGCGACTAAGAGGCGCCTGTGTAAATTCGGTTCTCTAGCTCGCTATGTATATGTGGTGATTGGGCAGTGTGGCTAACCAAAACGGGTGTATATAGTTTTAGGTAGTCCATTCAAGGTACTGGCCAATAGTTTAGTTGGGAATTGTAAATGTGTTAATGATTGTTTAGTAAAGTGTATATCTTGTTAGATAGCGCGAGCTCAGCCGTCTAGCGAGAGTGTTAATAGTGTGTTGCTGTATTATAGTGCACGGTACCATAACCCTGTATATTTACTGACACTGTATAATAAGTACTAATCATTGTCGTCCATTGCATGTTTAACACCATAACCACTAATAATTGTATTGTGACCTTAACTTGTGCTTTGACCTATGCTAACCGTACTGTAACCGCTATTTGTAAAAGACGATGTTACTGGGGTGTGTTATAGACGGGTAATTCGTATATAGAGAATTATAGCGTGGGTGACTGTGTAGTTACGCCAAAGGGCATAATATTGATTATATAGTGACTGGTGTAGCAGCTGTGTGTGTATGGGAATTCCCTGAGTGTTTATTGTTATTGTGTACGTTTCACTTGGTAACCATACCACGTGGTGCTGTTGCCAGAGGAAACGGGTGTGACTGTTGAATAGTACGCGTGTATAGTAATCGTTGTCGACGACGTTCCACTGTTAAATATGGGTGCGTCGCAGTCAACGATTCCGGATCCCTTAGGATGTATGGTTAAGAATTTTAAAAAGGGATTCAAAGTTTGTGATTTTGGGGTTAAGATGTCCCCTGTACGTTTGGTCACTTTGTGCACTAGGGAGTGGCCTACTTTGGTTGCGGCATGGCCGCCACGTGGCAGTTTGGATCCAACTCTGGTACAGCGCTTACACGTGGCTGTATCAGGTAGGCCTGAACTTTACGGCCAGTTTCCTTATATTGATTGTTGGAGACAGGCCGTAAATGACTCGCCAAAATGGCTCCGGACATGCCACGAGGAACAGTGTCGCCTCATGGTAGCTAGGACTTGTTCGTCCACTAGGGCTGGTGTTAGGCCCATTTTGGACACGCCCCCTGAGTCCGAGATCCCTTTGCCGCCCCCTTACTTTCCGGTAAGAGGAAGTGACGCAAATACAGGAAGTCCTGTAACCCTTCCCTCATTACCCTCATCCACTTCCGCTTCCTCCTCCAGTACAGGATCCACCCCCCCTCATACTAAATCTCCCCTTCCGGAACCAGAACCCACCCCCATTAGAAACGAATATCCTGATTTGGCGCCACTTCAGACTTCCGGTCAAGCTTCATCTAGCTCGGCCCGAAGTGTTCTATTCACTACCTTTTCCCAAAACCAACCTCCCACATCCCCATACCCTATATCTCCCCGACCGGAACCCATGACTGACGCTTCCCTACGTAGCCCCATCCAAACCCGACAGTTGACTGGTGCCCAACAATTAAAGCACTATCAGATGCCTCTTCGCTTAAATCCCGGGTCAGCTTATATCGATGCCGCAGGTCAAATGGCACACGCTGACCCTGTCTTCGTATATGTCCCTTTCACCACTACCGACCTTTTAAACTGGAAGACCCATAATTCCTCGTATACTGAGAAACCACAAGCCATGACTGATCTGTTCACCTCAATAGTACAGACACATAATCCGACATGGGCTGATTGCCAGCAGTTATTAATGACTTTATTTAACAATGAGGAAAGGACAAGAATAAATCAAGCAGCCATTAAAGCATTAGAGGATAGAGCCCGTGCTTTGAACCAAGCTAATCCAGCAGCATGGGCCGCAACACATTATCCCAACACTGATCCCGATTGGAACGTAAATGGTGCTGATATGGTTCAACTCAGAGCCTATAGAGACGCTATAATTGCTGGCATGAAAGCCGGAGGAAAGAAAGCCATTAACATGTCGAAGACAGTTGAGGTGATCCAGAAAAGCGATGAAGCGCCCAGTGTCTTTTATGACCGATTATTGGAGGCGTACCGCTTGTACACCCCCTTTAATCCGGAAGACGCAGACAATTCCCGAATGGTTAACTCCGCCTTTGTCAGCCAAGCTTACGGAGATATTAAGCGCAAGCTACAAAAGTTAGAAGGGTTTGCAGGTATGTCAATCTCCCAACTAATGGAGGTAGCTAATAAGGTCTATATGAATAGGGAAACAGAAAGCAAGAAAGAGGAGGAGCGCAAGATGCGTAAAAAGGCTGATATGCTAGCGGTAGCGATCGCAGGCGTAGATAAACGGGGCCCAGATAGAGGCAATAATAGATGGAGTAGGGAGCCTTTGAGTAGGGATCAGTGTGCGTATTGCAAGGAAGAAGGGCATTGGAGGAACGAATGTCCGCAAAGAGAGCAGTACGAGAGAGACCAACCCAGGGCAGGCTACGGAAACTTTAGAGGCAGAGCGAGAGGTAGAGGAGGTCCCGGAGGGAGTAATGGTTATAGAGGGAGTAATGGGAACAGAGGAAGTGTTAGGGAAGACAGGTATATTCCAGCAGCGCAAAGGTCTCGCGATAGAGAAGGTAGGGACTTTGTAGGATTGGCTGACACGGTCATGGAGGACTATTGATACCGACCGGGCTCCATCCCCCTTGGTCGAGCGGAGCCTATGGTCGATGTATCAATAGGGGGGAAAAGGAGTGCGTTCATGATCGACACTGGTGCTGAACATTCAGTGGTGACTAATCTAGTTGCTCCTCCATCTGGAAGGACTATTACTGTGATAGGAGCAACTGGAAGAAGTGCTGAAAGACCGGTTCTTAAAAGTCGACTCTGTACATTGGGAGGCCACGTAGTAAAACACCAATTCCTTTATATGCCTGAATGTCCAGTCCAATTGCTGGGACGTGATATGCTATCCAAATTACAAGCGCAGATTACGTTCCTACCAGATGGAACAACATCTTTAAAGTTTAATGGACCTTCAGGTATTATGACTTTATCCGTACCAAAGGAAGAAGAGTGGCGACTTTATACAGTGTTGACTAGCCAAAACCCTAGGAGTGATGAGACATTGTTTAACATACCAGGAGTTTGGGCAGAGAACAACCCACCAGGACTGGCCCGCAATATTCCACCAATAAAAATTGAACTGAAACATGGGGTTTATCCAGTGAGCCTAAGACAATATCACATTCCGCAGAAGGCTAAGAAGAACATCCAATCCTATCTGGATAAGTTCATACGGTATGGTATCCTAAAATTCTGTACTTCCCCCTGGAACACCCCATTGCTGCCTGTTCAAAAGCCCGGCACAGATGAGTATCGACCTGTGCAGGACTTAAGAGCAGTCAATGATGCGGTTGTTAGCATACATCCAGTTGTACCCAATCCATATAACCTGCTTGCTTTAATTCCGGGCGGGGCTACTTACTTCACAGTTTTAGACCTCAAAGATGCCTTCTTTTGCCTCCGAATTGCCGCAGAAAGTCAATGTATTTTCGCTTTCCAATGGGAGAACGCTGTAACGGGCTCAAAACGCCAAATGACTTGGACAAGACTGCCCCAAGGGTTTAAAAATTCACCTACCCTATTTGGTTCAGCCCTAAGTCAAGATCTATTGGATTTCGAGTCCATCCCAGGAGAGTGTGTATTGTTACAATATGTAGATGACTTGTTGATAGCAGCAGTTACAAAAGAAATCTGTCAGCAAGCAACGCACGATCTACTACACATTCTCTGGAAGGCAGGATACAAGGTGTCTAGAAAGAAGGCTCAGTTGTGTTTGCCAACTGTCAAGTATCTAGGATTCCATATCTCTGAAGGTCAAAGAATTATGGGGCCAGAGAGAAAAGAGGCTGTCTGCCAAATACCAATACCCAAGAATAGAAGACAAGTGCGAGAATTCTTGGGGGCAGCAGGCTTCTGTAGGATATGGATTCCCAGCTATGCGATACTGGCAAAACCTCTGTACGCAGCTATCAAAGGTACAGAGCACGACCCCTTCCTATGGACCCAAGAACAGCAAACGGCATTTGAAGATGTGAAGAAGGCTTTGATGAGTGCCCCAGCATTAGGTCTACCTGATCACACACGACCATTCTACCTGTATGTACACGAGCAAAGAAGAATGGCTGTGGGAGTATTGACACAGTACTTGGGATCATGGCAAAGACCTGTTGCCTACATGTCTAAACAATTGGATGCAGTGGCCAGCGGACTTCCACCTTGTCTAAGAGCCGTAGCTGCAGCCGCCCTGCTAGTAGCTGAAGCCGATAAACTCACTCTGGGTCAAGAACTTTATGTACGAGTCCCACATGCAGTACAGACGTTGTTGGATTACAAAGGAAATCATTGGTTTAGTAATAGCCGTATGACCAAGTATCAAGCAATGTTGTGTGAAAACCCAAGAGTGCATTTAGAGACTGTAAACACCTTAAATCCAGCTACCCTTTTGCCACAACCTACTGAAAGTCAACATGATTGTTTGGAAGTAATGGATGAAGTATTCTCAAGTAGACCAGATCTTCGTGATTTTCCCATCCAGAACCCCGATGTTCAATATTACACCGACGGCAGTAGTTATGTGAAAGAAGGGATCCGCTATGCAGGATATGCAGTGACAACAATAGACAAGGTGATAGAAGCTCGGCCACTGGCGAAAGGAACATCAGCACAAAAGGCAGAATTAATAGCACTAACACGAGCGTTACAATTGGCTGAAGGTTTAAGAGTAAATATCTATACGGACTCTAAGTATGCGTTTTTAACCACTCATGCCCACGGAGCTTTGTATAAAGAAAGAGGACTACTGAATTCAGAAGGCAAAGAAATCAAGTACGCAGCTGAAATCCTACAACTATTGGAAGCAGTGTGGGAGCCGAAAGAAGTCGGTATCATACATTGTCGAGCGCATCTGAGAGGAGATGGTGATGTAACCAAGGGAAATCGGATGGCAGATAGTGCAGCTAAGCGTGCTGCTGAATCAGGAAGACAGGAGTATGTAGGGCATATAGCTGCTCTTATACCAACTCCACTGTCCCAATGGACTCCAGTTTATACAGCTCAAGAAGAGGAGTGGTTAAAGACTGAACCGGGAAAGTATCTGGAGAACAAGTGGTATCAGCTAGAAGATGGAAGAATAGTTATACCAGCATCGCTAGCGGTAGAAATTGTCCAAAATTATCACAACGGGACACATTCTGGGAGAGACAGTACTGAAGAATCTCTTAGAAAACATTTCTACATACCAAGATTGTCCAACTTGACTCAGGCCATTGTACGCAGATGTGTAACGTGTGCTAAGAATAATGCAAGACAAGGACCAGTAAAGCCACCAGGAGTTCAGTTTATGGGGGGACTCCCCATGTCCGATCTACAAATAGACTTTACAGTGATGCCTAAATCGGGTGGACATCGTTACCTGCTGGTAATTGTGTGCACCTATTCAGGCTGGGTAGAAGCATGTCCTACTCGTACAGAGAAAGCGGGAGAAGTTGTGAGATTCCTGCTACGAGAAATAATACCCCGATATGGACTACCCTGTTCTATAGGATCGGACAATGGTCCAGCTTTTGTTCACCAGTGCCTACAACAACTGACTCATATGCTTGGTATAAAGTGGAGGCTTCATACTGCATATAGACCCCAGAGTTCTGGTAAGGTAGAGAGAATGAATAGAACTATAAAGAACCAGTTGGCTAAAATGTGTCAGGAAACCCAACTTAAGTGGAACGTTCTCTTACCTATAGCCTTATTGCGAATCCGCAGTACCCCTACCAGAAGGATGGGCCTCTCTCCTTTTGAAATCATGTATGGGCGACCACCTCCCGTACTTGGTAACTTAAGGGGGGACTTGAGTCAGTTGGGAGAAGGAATTACCCGGCAGCAGGTTGTAGAGTTGGGTAAGACTATGGAGGAGGTACAGAAATGGGTACAAGATAGATTACCTGTGAATATTTATCCCCCTGTTCATAGTTATCATCCAGGAGATCAAGTGTGGATTAAAGAGTGGAATAATGTACCGTTAGGGCCCAAGTGGAGAGGTCCTTATGTTGTTCTTTTGTCTACCCCTACAGCAATAAAAGTAGCAGAAGTGACTCCGTGGATACATCACTCCAGGGTTAAACCAGCAGCAGTCGATTCTTGGCAAGTTACAGCAGATCCAGAGAATCCCTGCAAGATCCGGTTAAAACGCACTACTCAGTCGGAGTAACGAGGAATTATTGTGGATTACAAATTTTATTGTTACAGGTGTGAGTGAGAAGGCCATAATAAAGCCTGTCCGCTTACCATCACATAGTGTATAAGCCAGGAAAGTCTCGAAGGGACACCTGTGAAGATGAGCAGAACTCCATTCCCTGCAGCCCCTCACATCCTGGAAGCTGAGGCGCCATCGCACGGACGAAGACTGAGGATGACGGCGAAAGATGTGCTTTTGATAGTGTTTATTTATATGTGTTTTTATATTCAGGAAGGTAGAGGTACCGACACTCCTAGCTGTGAGGTATGCATTAAGACTACGAGAACAGGTAACCATATTTCCCAAACCCTAATTTGGCATTCACAATACGAGTGTAAAGGAGATGTATCGAGATGTAGATACTTAAATATAGATTATAGTGTGTGCCATTTAGGAGTAGGAGAACCTAAGTGCTTCAGTCCGGAGTATCAACCTCGTACAATTTGGTTGACTCTCAGGAATGGAGATCCTCAGGGGACCCTAATTAATAAAACGGTGTTAGAATCCGTACATTCTTCGGGTGTTCTGCTATTTGATGCGTGTAAAGCGATATCGAGTGGTAGAAAGCCGTGGAATGTATGTGGGGATCTTAGATGGGAGAGGACGTATGGGTCTAACGATAAATATATTTGTCCCAGTAGCAAAAATAAATATGTAAGTCCTAGATGCCCAAATAGAGATTATAACTTTTGCCCATATTGGTCTTGTGTGGGGTGGGCAACTTGGGGACAGACAGTAGACAAAGACATGATAGTGACTAAGTTGCCGACTAGCCCTTATTGTAAGTCTATGGAATGCAACCCAGTCCATATACTCATTAATAACCCCGACAAGTTCTTAGATAAGTATGGAAATTTATTTGGGTTTCAAATATACGGGACGGGTTTAGATCCTGGGACATTATTGTTTATAGGAATAGAGACTGATACGGTATCCTCCCAGACTCATCAAGTATACCATTCCTTTTACGAAGAGATGAGTATAGATAATAAGATCCCCCATAATGCTAAAAACCTGTTCATTGATCTAGCTGAAAGTATTGCCGGTAGTCTTAATGTTACCAACTGCTATGTGTGTGGAGGTACTAACATGGGAGACCAATGGCCTTGGGAAGCAAAGGAGGTAATGTCCGGTTCTGAGGCAGTTGACCAATTAATATCTACACAAGCCGATTATCATATGAGTGTTAGAGGTAAATCTGAGTGGAGATTAAAGACCTCCATCATAGGTTATGTTTGCATAGCAAGGAAAGGAATAATGTATAATACTTCTGTAGGAGAATTAACTTGTCTAGGGCAAAAAGCTTATGATGATGATACAAAGAATACAACTTGGTGGTCGGCTTCAAATGTCTCAGAACCATCTAACCCGTTTGCTAGATATGCCAATTTAAAGGATGTGTGGTTTGATCTATCCATCACATCTATTTGGAGAGCCCCAGCAAATTTGTACTGGATCTGTGGTAAGAAAGCCTATTCGGAGCTGCCACAGGACTGGGAAGGGGCATGTGTGTTGGGTATGCTCAAACCATCCTTCTTCTTGTTACCGATTGAAACAGGTGAGACTTTAGGTGTTAAAGTGTATGATGTGAATCATAGGAAGAAAAGGGGACCCATAGAGATAGGCGCCTGGGAAGATGATGAATGGCCTCCCCAGCGTATCATAGATTATTATGGGCCAGCCACGTGGGCTGAGGATGGTACCTTTGGTTATAGAACCCCTATTTATATGCTCAACCGTATTATAAGATTACAGGCGGTGGTTGAGATTATCACAAATGAGACATCACAAGCGCTCAATCTTCTAGCGAAGCATAACACCAGGATGAGGACAGCAGTCTACCAAAATAGATTAGCCTTGGATTACCTTTTGGCAGTAGAGGGAGGTGTATGTGGGAAGTTTAACCTAAGTAATTGCTGTCTTCAAATAGATGACGAAGGGCAAGCAATAGCTGAGCTTACTAGCCATATGGTTAAACTAGCGCATGTGCCTACTCAGGTATGGAAAGGGTACAATCCAAGTAGTTGGTTTGGTAGCTGGTATGAGTGGTTTGGAGGGCTTAAGGCAGTGGTAGGTGGAGTCCTACTGATTTTACTGTTGTGTCTACTCCTACCGTGTCTTATACCCTTAGTAGTTAGGTCTGTGCAAAGCCTGATAGGAAGTATAGCAGAGAGGAAGGCTGCTGCACAGATAATGGCGATATATAAGTATAAGGCTCTAGATCAGGGAGAACCAATGCAAGAAGATGAATGTTGAAGATTCACATCATAAGATAAGTCTGGTCTGGTTCATGGTAACCTGAGGTATATGCAAACCAAGGTTAAGTGATGCCTCAAGTAATTGTGAAATATCAGAGGCATCAAAGGGGGGAATGTGATGTAATTCCAGTAAAATACAAGTTTAGCAGGCTAAGATTGCCACAAGGCATATGTATGTATATGTGTTTGTAGTATCAGTTGGTTAATTACACGTAGCTAAGATACTGTCATCACTGTACTGACCAGGTGCAGGAATGTAAGAACTGGAATTACGCGTCCCTCTCCTTTGTATCAGATGAGCCACGTGGTTAGACCGGATGGATGAGTTTAGACTCTATTCATTAAATAGGTTAAGGGTATGTGTGGGTGTAGTTAATTGTGGGAGGAGCTACAGTGCTATATAAGGAATGTACTCTATGTATTCAGTACTCAGACTTTGCTGTATTTTGGTGACGCTAGTCCCTCTGAGTCCCGATCGGTGATCCAATAAAGAATCTCTTCCTTCCTGAAGAAACCTGTGTCCATCTCTCTGTGCTTGGCTTCCGTCAGTTTCTCCGGTATCAATATTATTTGTTGTTTGTCAAAGGAAATAATGTTCTAAGTGGATATATTGTTGTAGAGTAATATAAAGGATACAGAAATTCGAGGTCAATATTAGGGGGAAATGACATAACTGTGGACTTTATTAAAGTATCTCCAGAATATTATGACATTTTATGACATATGTATCTATCCTGTTCTGTATTATGTTGAACTTTTTTTAAAGCTAGGCTGGGGTTAGAAACAGGATTTCTTTAATCTTAGGGCAGCCCCAGGACATCACACGGTGACACTGGTGAGAATTACTTGGCTGCTATTTGTGTCTGCTGCTCTTTATTCAGTCCCTATCTGGATACTAGTATGCTAGTAAGAAGCTGGAAAGACAGAGACATTTCGAATCTCTCTCCCCAAGTCCTTTCCCAACATATCTTTGTGGCAGGCTCGGATTGTATGTCCCAGCGATGTTCTGACATTAAAGGTCCTCAATATCAAAATCAAAATACTGTGATATTCCTAATCATAGCCTTGAGTACTTCCCCTCCACTGATTTATTATCTGTGCACAGACCCAACAGAGAGGTCAGTAAGAACATTTCCATACCATGATGCGTGGCGCATGCACAGTTGCTGCTATAAGATGTTAGTGTTTTGCAACATATGTGAAAACGCATGTCTGTTACTGTCTCAATAGGAAATTCAAGTGGTATAAATCAGGAACATTGTTATATTTAACTGATGTTTGTTTACCAAATATAGAGTGAAAAAAACTCTAATCATTAAATCTGTTTTGTTTTGAAGATCTTCAGAGTTTAAGAATTCCGCCTTCAACCGTTTGATCGTACTCCAGCACTGAAAGGGTTAATAGGAGCATTTAATTGGAATTCATCAGTTCTCAGAGCCGGTCTCCTATTTCTCCAAGTATTAGTTAATAAATCTTTATTTCGGTGAAAGCAGTGCCTCACATGAGATTAACGGCTACATAATGGCAATTTTATTGGTCTCAGTGGGCGCGTGTATGCAGCAGTTATGCTCCAAAAATGTGTTCTTCCACTGATAATAGAACCACATATTTAATATCACATTACACACAATATCATTAGGAATTAGGTTGCCTCGTTTATCTTCCTCTACATGTCCATTCGAAAAAACAGCAGCAATTAGAAAAATATCAAATTGTTGAAAAAAATCCTGAGAAATGAATATCTCACTATGAGCCTTCGAGATCGTACATTCTCGATAATCGTGTTAGTGTCACAATAAGGCGGTAATAAATGTCTGAAAGTTTATTTCATTATACGAAATACTTTATAATAACATGTCTGTAGCTAATGATCCTAAAATATTGAATACAGTATAAAATGAGCAAATATCATGAAATAAGGCAAAGCCTGGCCACTATTTATATTCATTTATATTGGACCTTAATAACTGTTCATTTGATACTTCAGCTGTTCTGATCCAGGGATCTAATGATCGCTCCCTCTATAGTATTACAGTCTGGTGGCTCCCTCTATAGTATTACAGTCTGGTGGCTCCCTCTATAGTATTACAGTCTGGTGGCTCCCTCTATATTATTACAGCCTGGTGGCTTCCTCTATAGTATTACAGCCTGGTGGCTCCCTCTATATTATTACAGCCTGGTGGTGGCTCCCTCTATAGTATTACAGCCTGGTGGCTTCCTCTATAGTATTACAGCCTGGTGGCTCCCTCTATATTATTACAGCCTGGTGGCTCCCTCTATATTATTAGAGTCTGGTGGCTCCCTCTATAGTATTACAGCCTGGTGGTGGCTCCCTCTATAGTAATACAGCCTGGTGGTGGCTCCCTCTATAGTATTACAGTCTGGTGGTGGCTCCCTCTATAGTAATACAGCCTGGTGGTGGCTCCCTCTAAGGTATTACAGTCTGGTGGTGGCTCCCTCTATAGTAATACAGCCTGGTGGTGGCTCTCTCTATGGTATTACAGCCTGATGGCTCCCTCTATAGTATTACAGCCTGGTGGTGGCTTGCTCCCTCTATAGTATTACAGTCTGGTGGTGGCTCCCTCTATAGTATTACAGCCTGGTGGTGGCTCCCTCTATAGTATTACAGCCTGGTGGCTCCCTCTATAGTATTACAGCCTGGTGGTGGCTCCCTCTATAGTATTACAGCCTGGTGGCTCCCTCTATAGTATTACAGCCTGGTGGCTCCCTCTATATTATTACAGCCTGGTGGCTCCCTCTATAGTATTACAGTCTGGTGGTGGCTCCCTCTATAGTATTACAGCCTGGTGGCTCCCTCTATAGTATTACAGCCTGGTGGCTCCCTCTATATTATTACAGCCTGGTGGCTTCCTCTATAGTATTACAGCCTGGTGGCTCCCTCTATATTATTAGAGTCTGGTGGCTCCCTCTATAGTATTACAGCCTGGTGGTGGCTCCCTCTATAGTAATACAGCCTGGTGGTGGCTCCCTCTATAGTATTACAGTCTGGTGGTGGCTCCCTCTATAGTAATACAGCCTGGTGGTGGCTCCCTCTAAGGTATTACAGTCTGGTGGTGGCTCCCTCTATAGTAATACAGCCTGGTGGTGGTTCTCTCTATGGTATTACAGCCTGATGGCTCCCTCTATAGTATTACTGCCTGTTGATGGCTTGCTCCCTCTATAGTATTACAGTCTGGTGGTGGCTCCCTCTATAGTATTACAGCCTGGTGGTGGCTCCCTCTATAGTATTACAGCCTGGTGGTGGCTCCCTCTATAGTATTACAGTCTGGTGGCTCCCTCTATGATATTACAGCCTGGTGGTGGCTCCCTCTATAGTATTACAGCCTGGTGGCTCCCTCTATAGTATTACAGCCTGGTGGTGGCTCCCTCTATAGTATTACAGCCTGGTGGTGGCTCCCTCTATAGTATTACAGCCTGGTGGCTCCCTCTATGGTATTACAGCCTGGTGGCTCCCTCTATGGTATTACAGCCTGGTGGCTCCCTCTATGGTATTACAGCCTGGTGACGGCTCCCTCTATAGTATTACAGCCTGGTGGCTCCCTCTATAGTATTACAGCCTGGTGGCTCCCTCTATAGTATTACAGCCTGGTGGTGGCTCCCTCTATAGTATTACAGTCTGGTTGCTCCCTCTATAGTATTACAGTCTGGTGGCTCCCTCTATAGTATTACAGTCTGGTGGCTCCCTCTATAGTATTACAGCCTGGTGGTGGCTCCCTCTATAGTATTACAGTCTGGTGGTGGCTCCCTCTATAGTATTACAGCCTGCTGTTGGCTCCCTCTACAGTATTACAGTCTGGTGGCTCCCTCTATAGTATTACAGTCTGGTGGCTCCCTCTATATTATTAGAGTCTGGTGGTGGCTCCCTCTATATTATTACAGCCTGGTGACTTCCTCTATATTATTAGAGTCTGGTGGCTCCCTCTATAGTATTACAGCCTGGTGGTGGCTCCCTCTATGGTATTACAGCCTGATGGCTCCCTCTATAGTATTACTGCCTGTTGATGGCTCGCTCTCTCTATAGTATTACAGCCTGGTGGCTCCCTCTATAGTATTACAGTCTGGTGGCTCCCTCTATAGTATTACAGCCTAGTGGCTCCCTCTATAGTATTACAGCCTGGTGGTGGCTCCCTCTATAGTATTACAGTCTGGTGGTGGCTCCCTCTATAGTATTACAGCCTAGTGGCTCCCTCTATAGTATTACAGCCTAGTGGCTCCCTCTATAGTATTACAGTCTGGTGGTGGCTCCCTCTATAGTATTACATCCTGGTGGCTCCCTCTATAGTATTACAGCCTGGTGGTGGCTCCCTCTATAGTATTACAGTCTGGTGGTGGCTCCCTCTATAGTATTACAGCCTAGTGGCTCCCTCTATAGTATTACAGCCTGGTGGCTCCCTCTATATTATTACAGCCTGGTGGCTCCCTCTATATTATTAGAGTCTGGTGGCTCCCTCTATAGTATTACAGCCTGGTGGTGGCTCCCTCTAAGGTATTACAGTCTGGTGGTGGCTCCCTCTATAGTATTACAGTCTGGTGGTGGCTCCCTCTATAGTATTACAGCCTGGTGATGGCTCCCTCTATAGTATTACAGCCTGGTGGCTCCCTCTATAGTATTACAGCCTGGTGGTGGCTCCCTCTATAGTATTACAGCCTGGTGGTGGCTCCCTCTATAGTATTACAGTCTGGTGGCTCCCTCTATAGTATTACAGTCTGGTGGCTCCCTCTATAGCATTACAGTCTGGTGGCTCCCTCTATAGTATTACAGCCTGGTGGTGGCTCCCTCTATAGTATTACAGTCTGGTGGTGGCTCCCTCTATAGTATTACAGTCTGGTGGTGGCTCCCTCTATAGTATTACAGCCTGGTGGTGGCTCCCTCTATAGTATTACAGTCTGGTGGTGGCTCCCTCTATAGTATTACAGTCTGGTGGCTCCCTCTATAGTATTACAGCCTGGTGGTGGCTCCCTCTATAGTATTACAGTCTGGTGGTGGCTCCCTCTATAGTATTACAGCCTGGTGGCTCCCTCTATATTATTATAGTCTGGTGGTGGCTCCCTCTATAGTATTACAGCCTAGTGGCTCCCTCTATAGTATTACAGCCTGGTGGTGGCTCCCTCTATAGTATTACAGTCTGGTGGCTCCCTCTATAGTATTACAGCCTGGTGGTGGCTCCCTCTATAGTATTACAGCCTGGTGATGGCTCCCTCTATAGTATTACAGCCTGGTGGTGGCTCCCTCTATAGTATTACAGCCTAGTGGCTCCCTCTATAGTATTACAGCCTGGTGGTGGCTCCCTCTATAGTATTACAGCCTGGTGATGGCTCCCTCTATAGTATTACAGCCTGGTGGTGGCTCCCTCTATAGTATTACAGTCTGGTGGCTCCCTCTATAGTATTACAGTCTGGTGGCTCCCTCTATAGTATTACAGTCTGGTGGTGGCGCCCTCTATAGTATTACAGCCTAGTGGCTCCCTCTATAGTATTACAGCCTAGTGGCTCCCTCTATAGTATTACAGTCTGGTGGTGGCTCCCTCTATAGTATTACAGCCTGGTGGCTCCCTCTATAGTATTACAGCCTGGTGGTGGCTCCCTCTATAGTATTACAGTCTGGTGGTGGCTCCCTCTATAGTATTACAGCCTAGTGGCTCCCTCTATAGTATTACAGCCTGGTGGTGGCTCCCTCTATAGTATTACAGTCTGGTGGCTCCCTCTATAGTATTACAGCCTGGTGGTGGCTCCCTCTATAGTATTACAGCCTGGTGGCTCCCTCTATAGTATTACAGCCTGGTGGTGGCTCCCTCTATAGTATTACAGCCTGGTGTTGGCTCCCTCTATAGTATTACAGCCTGGTGGCTCCCTCTATAGTATTACAGTCTGGTGGCTCCCTCTATAGTATTACAGTCTGGTGGCTCCCTCTATAGTATTACAGCCTGGTGGTGGCTCCCTCTATAGTATTACAGTCTGGTGTTGGCTCCCTCTATAGTATTACAGCCTGGTGGTGGCTCCCTCTATGGTATTACAGCCTGGTGATGGCTCTCTCTCTCTATAGTATTACAGCCTGGTGGCTCCCTCTATGGTATTACAGCCTGGTGGCTCCCTCTATAGTATTACAGCCTGGTGGCTCCCTCTATAGTATTACAGCCTGGTGGCTCCCTCTATAGTATTACAGCCTGGTGGCTCCCTCTATAGTATTACAGCCTGGTTTTGGCTCCCTCTATAGTATTACAGCCTGGTGTTGGCTCCCTCTATAGTATTACAGTCTGGTGGTGGCTCCCTCTATGGTATTACAGCCTGGTGATGGCTCTCTCTCTCTATAGTATTACAGCCTAGTGGCTCCCTCTATAGTATTACAGCCTGGTGGTGGCTCCCTCTATAGTATTACAGTCTGGTGGCTCCCTCTATAGTATTACAGCCTGGTGGCTCCCTCTATGGTATTACAGCCTGGTGGCTCCCTCTATAGTATTACAGCCTGGTGGTGGCTCCCTCTATAGTATTACAGTCTGGTGGTGGCTCCCTCTATAGTATTACAGCCTGGTGGCTCCCTCTATAGTATTACAGCCTGGTGGTGGCTCCCTCTATAGTATTACAGTCTGGTGGTGGCTCCCTCTATAGTATTACAGCCTAGTGGCTCCCTCTATAGTATTACAGCCTGGTGGTGGCTCCCTCTATAGTATTACAGTCTGGTGGCTCCCTCTATAGTATTACAGCCTGGTGGTGGCTCCCTCTATAGTATTACAGCCTGGTGGCTCCCTCTATAGTATTACAGCCTGGTGGTGGCTCCCTCTATAGTATTACAGCCTGGTGTTGGCTCCCTCTATAGTATTACAGCCTGGTGGCTCCCTCTATAGTATTACAGTCTGGTGTTGGCTCCCTCTATAGTATTACAGCCTGGTGGTGGCTCCCTCTATGGTATTACAGCCTGGTGATGGCTCTCTCTCTCTATAGTATTACAGCCTGGTGGCTCCCTCTATGGTATTACAGCCTGGTGGCTCCCTCTATAGTATTACAGCCTGGTGGCTCCCTCTATAGTATTACAGCCTGGTGGCTCCCTCTATAGTATTACAGCCTGGTGTTGGCTCCCTCTATAGTATTACAGCCTGGTGTTGGCTCCCTCTATAGTATTACAGTCTGGTGGTGGCTCCCTCTATGGTATTACAGCCTGGTGATGGCTCTCTCTCTCTATAGTATTACAGCCTAGTGGCTCCCTCTATAGTATTACAGCCTGGTGGTGGCTCCCTCTATAGTATTACAGCCTAGTGGCTCCCTCTATGGTATTACAGCCTGGTGGCTCCCTCTATAGTATTACAGCCTGGTGGTGGCTCCCTCTATAGTATTACAGTCTGGTGGCTCCCTCTATAGTATTACAGCCTGGTGGTGGCTCCCTCTATAGTATTACAGCCTGGTGGCTCCCTCTATGGTATTACAGCCTGGTGGCTCCCTCTATAGTATTACAGCCTGGTGGTGGCTCCCTCTATAGTATTACAGTCTGGTGGCTCCCTCTATAGTATTACAGCCTGGTGGTGGCTCCCTCTATAGTATTACAGCCTGGTGGTGGCTCCCTCTATAGTATTACAGCCTGGTGGCTCCCTCTATAGTATTACAGCCTGGTGGTGGCTCCCTCTATAGTATTACAGCCTGGTGGTGTCTCCCTCTATAGTATTACAGTCTGGTGGCTCCCTCTATAGTATTACAGTCTGGTGGCTCCCTCTATAGTATTACAGTCTGGTGGCTCCCTCTATAGTATTACAGCCTGGTGGTGGCTCCCTCTATAGTATTACAGTCTGGTGGTGGCTCCCTCTATAGTATTACAGTCTGGTGGTAGCTCCCTCTATAGTATTACAGCCTAGTGGCTCCCTCTATAGTATTACAGCCTAGTGGCTCCTTCTATAGTATTACAGCCTGGTGGTGGCTCCCTCTATAGTATTACAGCCTGGTGGCTCCCTCTATAGTATTACAGCCTGGTGGTGGCTCCCTCTATAGTATTACAGTCTGGTGGTGGCTCCCTCTATAGTATTACAGTCTGGTGGTGGCTCCCTCTATAGTATTACAGTCTAGTGGCTCCCTCTATAGTATTACAGCCTGGTGTTGGCTCCCTCTATAGTATTACAGCCTGGTGGTGGCTCCCTCTATAGTATTACAGCCTAGTGGCTCCCTCTATAGTATTACAGCCTGGTGTTGGCTCCCTCTATAGTATTACAGCCTGGTGGTGGCTCCCTCTATAGTATTACAGCCTGGTGGTGGCTCCCTCTATAGTATTACAGTCTGGTGGTGGCTCCCTCTATAGTATTACAGTCTGGTGGTGGCTCCCTCTATAGTATTACAGTCTGGTGGTGGCTCCCTCTATAGTATTACAGCCTGGTGCCCCCATCTCAGCTGAGAATTACAACTCCATCATAGTGTCCGCTCCATGCAACCATTGCACATTGATTGGCTGGGAGTGCTGGGGTTGGGAGTTGTAAACTACACGGCATATCCTTCATTTATTCTTGTTTCAGAAAGTGTTATGTTATTGAGTTAAATTCCAAGAGATTTTCCTCCTCAAATTTAAATACTCAATTCCTTCTGTTTGTTAAGAAAAATTGTTCCAATTAATTATCCAAGCCCACACGTGGAGACTTGTTACATTTAGTGCTCAGATTAAGCTGTTTCTCTTGTTTCGGGCATTAATAGTTTATCTTGGGCTAATAATTAATTTTTATGCTACTTAATTCCCCTACTTAATCTCACAAAGCCTGTAATTAAATATAAACAATGGTATCATTTGTTTTAGATACATTATGCAATATTGCCAGTTTAAGGAATGAGTTACTGTGAAAATAGGCTAACAAAGTCAACAACGAAACCAAAATAAACCAAGTGTTTAGAATGCGCTAAACCAATATCTTGCTAACCACTGCACCAAAGTAACCAAGATATGTTAAACACGATATTGTGTCATAACATACCTGCAACATTTTGACCCCTTTGACCAAAATGTATTTACCGAGCCATGATATAGTGAGCAACACAGTGCATACAATTAGTGAATTAACTATACATATCAAGTTCCATAGACATTCCCCTTAAAAAAATCACTAAATAGTTTATTTTCAAATAACACCAGGCATTGGGTGTCATAAAGAGGTTTTCTGGTTTTAATCCTTTAAATAATTCTAATTTCTCCACAATTCCAAGAAAATCAAAAGGTGGATTTCAGGGCAAATCCAAGGGTAAATAGTACAGTTATAGTTTAGTAGATTTACTCTATAATTTACCAAACAGCCTCCAAATTTATCTAGATGAGTTCTGACTCTATCTGAATCAGTGGATAACTGCCTAAAAAGAGTCCTTCTAAGTATCAAAAGCACTACAGCTTAATTAAGTAATTCCAGTGCCCACATCACACCCCTGTTGTCTCACATCTCAGTTCTCTATCCGTCAGGAGTTAACTTTATTTCTGCATCCCTAGCTATACCTTCCCAAATCAATGTTAATTTCCTGCTGTTGGTGGCATAAAGCTTTGGCTCTGCCAGCAGCCTCCTGTGTTTAATAAGGATCTCAACAGAAAATAGAAGGACCATCAAAGCATGCAGAATGAGTCTGGACAGCATCAGAGAACGTAGAAGGTTACTGTGAGTGTTTTTATTTTTTAAATTCTTTACTGTATTTAAGAGAGGCAGAGAGGTGAGCATACAGATAACAACAATGCACAATGCTGATGTGTAAATCAGATAAACATCACATCTTGCTATCAGTCATCAAAATTACATCTCAGGTTGGTAACATAATATCGTTAGAATTGTTATTCTACATAACAGAACAGGAGTAACATGCCGGGTAAACAATATTGTCTACATTTCTTTCTGCAATGAGACACAGATAGGTTCTTAGAAGCAGCTGCCCAAATCAGTTCCCACTCCCCTCTTCCAGAGTTTCCCCTAAAATCTACTTACAGTTATTAACATATTTCCAGGGCACCCACACCAAGAGTTCCTCACAAAGTGGACATATAGAAGAGAAATAAGACCCCTCCAATATTCTCCAATATTTCACAAACACTCAAAGGTCTTGAGGGGGGAAAATGCTGCCCCCTTGACTCCCGATGTCTGAGCAAAAGTTCCTAAGCTGAAGGTAGAGAAAAGTAGTTACTAGTCGTCAAGCGCATTCTCCTGTTTCAAGGCATCAAAACTGACTATCGATCCCTCTGGCCATAGGGATCTTGGTCTAACCCAAAGGTCGATTGAGTTCAGAATGAATGAGGAGTATTTTATTTTATTATTAATTGTTTTCATATAATATTTACAATATTCACAATTTAATTATTTAATAATAATAATTACTTTTGTGTGTGTGAGTGCGTGTTTGTATATGTGACATACAAGATCCTGCGCACTCACTCATTCACTAAACAGAAAATTCAAAGCTCCCAGAATGTAATTCTTTTAAACTCCTAATGTAGGCAAAAATAATGAGGGTTTAATTACAATATATGATCATACATTGCATAAGCCTCCCATAATGTCAATGTACCCCATCTTTGGCAGGTCCTATTCAAGCAACCTAATGCCTGCACTTATGAGATTAATCCACTTAATTGGGAAATGCTTCTTCCTGGGGCTCTCTGCAGGGCGAGGTTAAATAGGGCCCTGTAATGTATGCATGTTCAGGTGAGTGCAGCCATATGTAAATATATTTGGGAGTCTGGCCAAGTCCTGTGGCTTTGCACTCCCTCCCTGTCACAGGTGCCTCGTTCCTTATGTGTTTCTGAAGTTTGAACCAACGGTTTGATACTGCAGTGAGTGCATTATCCAAGGGAGCTATTTAACAGCTACAAAATACTGTTAGATCATTTAAAATCAGGATTTAAAATACCAATGACTGATAAAGAGAATAATGTGGACTGTCAGCTTTAATTTCAGAATACATACATCCATGGACCATGTAGAAATCACAGCCTTTGATTTAACTTTTCCCTTGAGCAGCTGTTTTCTTGACAAGGTGTGTGTTAGTGCAGTTAATTGTGTGCGTGAAAGTTAATTATAGGTCTAGACGTAACTCCACGTGTGGCATATGCACTTAGAGCCTTTTGTTGTAGTCAACATAAGCTGCTTTTGATAACACAGTGTCCGTGAAGGAGACTATTACAGAGCTAAAAGATCAGAATAAATAATGGAGGGGAGTAAATTACTATGTATTGTTTGGTAATTGTGGGCATGAGCCCTTAATGATGTTGAAGTGATCACAAGCGTTCAGTTCTAATATTATTCAACCCTTTTTCCAATATTGGATTGGTGAATAAGATCCCTAGACATAGCGTTAAACAGTCAAGCTCAAGTAGTCACCATGATTTTGAAGATTTGTCGACACATTAAAGGAACCATTGGACACTTATAGAATTCAACACCAAAAAGGACTATAAACAGAAAAAAGACAACATACAAATTCATTCAAATCAATTAAAGGAATTAAAGTCTTAATATGCACTGCTACTACAAAATAACATAATAATGTGAAATCAATAACATGACACATACACATGTATTGTATTGTCTTTGTTTTCTTGACACTATAGTGATCCTTTAAGGACATACATGTCACATGTTATCATTACTACCCTATAAAGAGGGTAAAAAATGCAGGTCAGATCTTTCCAAGATGAATCAATGTTGTTTGTTTTAAACCTCTTGATTTTGTAGACTGGATCCCAAGATCATAGTTACATAGGCTGAAAGAGACATCAAGTTCGGTATTTCTCATATCTGTTTTTTGCTGTTGATTCAAAAGAAGGCAAAAACCCAGTTGAAGCACTTCCAATTTTGCAAAAAAAAAAAAATCCTTCTTGACCCCAGAATGACAGTCAGATTTATCCTTGGATCAATAAACTATTAGCCCACAATTTAAAAATTATATCCCTAAATATTATATTTTGGCAAGTATGCATACAGTTGCTGTTTAAACACCTGTACAGACTCTGATAAAACCACTTCTCCAGTTGGAGAATTCCACATCCTTATTGTTCTCACTGTAAAAAAAGAACTTTACTTTGCCTTGCACTAAATCTCATTTCTTCCAGTCTAAACAAAAAATTATATTCTCATCCCGAGAATGGATGCCCCTTTTTATACATGACTATATGTTACTGGCCTTAGCCACTGCTGATTGACATTGCACATTGTAGCCTAGTTTGTTGTCTATAACAGTGAATGCTGAAGTGTTTAACAACATCTAAATTCCACATAAAACACCAGAAAACCTTTCAAGTTTCAGCAAGACGATGATTCCAACCATACCTAGTATAACCAAAGAGTTTTAAGTCCAGAAAATAGATGGCTTATGACTGGCCACGACCCGGACCTGGAATTACTAGAACTGAGTATGAGTTTCACTTGTTGAACTTGGAACTGAAGGAAACAATGATTGAAAACAATCAGAAACTAAACGTTAGTGCAGTGCAACCTTTCTAAACCTTATCATGGGTAGACAACCTTAGATTTTTGGTAACCAGGTGCTAATTAGCATGACTGTAAGACTACATACATTTTTGTCCCACAGCAATTTAGATGCTGCATACAAAAAAGTGATATTATCATACAAAATGAATTTCAGATTAAAATATCCTTAAATTAGAGCTGACTGTCTGTGCTTTATTTATTTCAATCATTGGTTTTTGTAAAATTCAATGTCATAGAGTAAACAATCTAAACTACAATATTTGTTTCTGTGTCCAAATACATATGGATGAGCTTGGATGCAGATTATTATTTAGAGCGAAAATGAGCTCTGCTGTTATTCATTGAAGATTAAATATAATCCTCTGTATGCAAAATCAGGTAGATTCTAACTTCAGCAGAGAAATCTGTTGCCACGTTTCCCTATCTTCTATTTCTTTGCTACCATGGAAACTGGTGAATGTGAATTGTCATGGACAGTTGTGTCATCAGAGAACTTGTAACAGTGTGGAAGAAAATCATGAATGTAGTGAGAATTGGTGGTTTTGTGTCAGCCAAACTCAGTTGAACAATATTCTGAACAATAATAATGTGAATGGAATTGATCAACTTTAGTAACGTTAAACCTGTGAGGTCGTGAAGCCCATAAGAGTAAAATTGGGCAAGAGGTTCCAAGACAGATAAGGCAAAAGATATTGCCATGAGTAAGGTTGGGAAGTTTCAAGATGGGGAAGGTGGGATATATTGCTGTAAATTCAGACAGGAGTTTCCAAAATAGGGCAGACAGTAAATATTGCCGTGAGTACGTTTAAGAGGTTCCAAGATAGGACAGGAGATATTGCCATGTGTAAGGTCAGAATGTTTTAAGATAGAACAGGAGATATTACTATGAGTAGGGTCAGGATGCTCCAAGTTAAGGCAAGAGATATTGCCATATGCAAGGTCAGGTTGTTCCAAGATAGGACAGGCAGGAAATATTACTGTGAGTAAGGTCAGGATGTTCCAAGAAAGGACAGGAGATATTGCCATGTGTAAGGTCAGGTTGTTCCAAGATAGGGCAGGCAGGAGATGTTACTGTGAGTAAGGTCAGAATGTTCCAAGATAGGACAGGAGATATTGCCATGTGTAAGGTCAGGCTGTTCCAAGATAGGACAGGCAGGAAATATTACTGTGAGTAAGGTCAGGATGTTCCAAGAAAGGACAGGAGATATTGCCATGCATAAGATCAGGAAGTTCCAAGACAGGAAAGGCAGGGGATATCAGGGCCGCCATCAGGGGGTGACAATATTAACTGTGGCCGTGGTATGGCACGACCGGGCCCCTTAAAAAAATAAATAAATAAAAAGCAGCCGCAAGTGCTGCTGGGAGGAAGTAGTCACTTCCTCCCAGCTCACTCTGCGCGGGAGGAGCGCACACCCTGCAGTGAAGAGGGAGCCGCGCCGACTCCCATCATCCCCAGCCACCATCCTGCAAAGAAAAGGTAAGAGACAGGAGGGTGGCTGGAAAATGAGCTGTGTGTGTGTGTCTGTATGCATGTATGTGTATGTCTGTCTGTGTATGTCTGTCTGTATGTATGTCTGTCTGTATGTATGTCTATGAATGTATGTGTATGTCTGTATGTATGTCTGCGTATGTCTGTCTGTCTGTATGTCTGTCTGTATGTCTGTCTGTATGTGTCTGTGTATGTGTGTCTGTGTATGTATGTGTATGTCTGTCTGTCTCTATGTATATATCTGTATGTCTGTGTATGTATGTCGGTGTATGTCTGTCTGTCTGTATGTCTGTGTATGTATGTCTGTGTATGTATGTATGTCTGTCTGTATGTCTGTATGTCTGTGTATGTATGTGTATGTATGTCTGTCTGTCTGTCTGTATGTCTGTCTGTATGTCTGTCTGACTACATGCATTTATGTCTGTATGTATGTATGTCTGTGTATGTCTGTATGTATGTATGTCTGTATGCCTGCATGTATGTCTGTCTGTATGTATGTCTATGTATGTATATATGTATGTCTGTATGTCATTATATATGTATATATGTATGTCTGTATGTCAGAATGAATGTATGTCTGCATATCATTATGAACGTATGTCTGTGTGTATGTGTGTATGGATGTCTGTATGCATGTATGTCTGTCAGTATGTCTGTATATATGCATGTATGTCAGTCTGTATGTATGTATGTATGTCTGTATGCCATTATGAATGTATGTGTGTGTATGGATGTCAGTGTCTGTATGTCTGCCAGTATGTCTGTATGTATGTATGTATGTGTGTGTGTCTGTATGTATGTCGGTGTCTGTATGTATGTATGTGTCTTTATGTCCTCATGCATGTGTGTCTGTATGTATGTTTGTATGTGTCACTATGTATGCCTGTGTGTATGTCTCAGTATGTGTGTGTCAGTATGTATGCCTGTATGCGTGTATGTCTGTTTCAGTATGTGTGTCTGTTAGTATGTATCTGTGTCCTTTTGTATCAGTGTGTGTGTTTGTGTCTGTGTGTGGATTCCAGTGGGCGGTATTTGGAGGCAGGCCCCAGGGGGCCCAGACCTGAGCTGAGTTAGGGGCCCCAAAATTTCTAGTGGCGGCCCTGGGGGATATTACTGTGAGTAAGGTCAGTATGTACCAAGATAGGACAGGAGATATTGCCATGTGTAAGGTCAGGATGTTCCAATATAGGGAAGGCAGGAGATATTGCCGTGTGTAAGGTCAGGATCTTCCAAGTAGGGCAGGCAGGAGTAAGTAATAGGATCATGATCAGGAACTTTAAGCCAGAATTAACCGTAAACAGGAAAATGTCCACGGTCAGGAAATATAGGAGAGTTGGAACTGCAGATATAAGATATGGGATTAACGTACCGTATATACTCGAGTATAAGTCGAGTTTTTTGGCACATTTTTTGTGCTGAAAAACCCCAACTCGACTTATACTCGAGTCAATGTCTGTATTATGGCAATTTACATTGCCATAATACAGACAATGGGGCTGTGTAGGAGGGGGGCTGGCAGAGAGCGTTTACTTACCTCTCCTGCAGCTCCTGTCAGCTCCCTTCACCTCCGCGCCGGTCCGGTCAGCTCCCCTGTCAGCTCACAGTGTAAGTCTCGCGAGAGCCGCGGGGTCATAGTGCGGCCACAAACCTTGCAGAGGGAGCTGACCGGACCGGCGCGGAGGAGAAGGGAGCTGACAGGAGCTGCAGGAGAGGTAAGCGCTCTCTGCCAGCCCCCCTCCACTGAACTGCCAATGCCACTGGAACACCAGGGAGTGAGAGCCCCCCTCCCTGCCATGTATCAAGCAGGGAGGGGGGACGGAATTTTTTTTTTTTTTTAATAAAATAAAATTATATTTAAAAAATAATATAATAAAAAACAATTATTCAAATAATAATTTAAATAGTAATTAAAATAATTAAAAAAATGCCCACCCCCCCACCAAGGCTCTGCAACACATACACAAACACACACTGCATCACTCACACTCACACTGCATCACACACACACACACACTGCACTCATACACACACTGCACACATATACACACACTGCACACACACACCACTCACACACACTGCATTCATACATACACTGCACTCATACATACACTGCACTCATATACACACACTGCACTCATACACACACTGCATTCATACATACACTGCACTCATATACACACACCGCATTCATACACACACTGCATTCATATACACACACCGCATTCATACACACACTGCACTCATATATACACTGCACTCATACACACACTGCACTCATATACACACTGCACTCATACACAAACACTGCATTCATACTCACACACTGCACTCATACACACACACTGCATTCATATATACACTGCACTCATACACACACTGCACTCATATACACACACTGCATTCATACACACACACTGCATTCATACTCACACACTGCACTCATACACACACACTGCATTCATACACACACACACTGCATTCATACTCACACACTGCACTCATACACACACACTGCATTCATACACACACACTGTAAACAAATATTCAATTAATATAATTTTTTTAGGATCTAATTTTATTTAGAGATTTACCAGTAGCTGCTGCATTTTCCACCCTAGTCTTTTACTCGAGTCAATAAGTTTTCCCAGTTTTTTGGGGTAAAATTAGGGGTCTCGGCTTATATTCGGGTCGGCTTATACTCGAGTATATACGGTAATATGCAAAATCTTACCGAGTCTTTGTTATCGTTTGCTATTATGTAGGTATGTATAATGCTCACAACATTTTTTTAGTAGCAAATTAACCAATCATACCACAAGGTAACTCACTTTTAAGTATCATACGTAGGACGATTAGACAAGCTTTAATTTATGTTAGTTTAGGCCAATAGCTCACTTTAGATGATGATGCACTCATGTACAAACACTAATAACAGTTATTTACATTTCGTTAATTGTATTTCTACACTGCATTTCGTAATTTTCTTATTCAAGTTGGACAGTTATCTTCTCCAACCGTTGCCTTCTGATGGACAGATATCTACTCCAATCCCTTCCTCATCTCCCTCATGATAGACAGTTATCTATTCCAGCCTCTCCCTCATGATCTATTCCAGCCTCTCCCTCCCTTATGTATTCCAACCCCCTTGTCATGATGGATAGTTATCGATTCCAACCCGTTCATCATGATGGATAGTTGTTATCTTTAACCCATCACTCATGAAAGGTAACTATGCAACGCAACATTTCACTAATGGGAAAATGCTCAGTGTTATCTTTCCAACCCTTAATAATAATTTGTGGGTAATTTTGTGTGGACTTGAGGTGGCACAGTAGTGGGCTTGAGATATTCTAGGAATCCTTGGCTATCATACAGCTGATATCTACAAAGAATGTATAAACATGTAATATCAGGCTTAAAGTCATCACGTGGTAAAGGCACAAGCAGTAATATTGGGTAAAATGTCTAATCAGTTTGTAAGATTCATGGTGAGATGTAATATAATCATACGGCAAAACCACTAGTTGTAAATTCTTTGATTTAGAACACGATGATATATGTTTAATTTTGGAGGAAAAAAACATTAGCAATTGACAACAGAACGAACAAGGTCAAAGGACAAGTGTCCGGAATGTTGTGAACTTGCAATAAATAACAGATTTTGATCTCACTACATTGCTTTTCTGCAATTAAGCGTCCTTCTCTAAATTAAACTGCACGCAGGTCAGTATCCTGGCTTTCACAGCCATTTTCAAGGACGGGGCTTCTCCACCAATAAGCATTTCTAACACAACATTGAACTCTTATTATAGTCACAAATACAGAATCTTAATGTGGCAACTATGAATTTGCTAAGATAAATAAACATAACATTGAACATTATAGGCACCTCCAACAATTACTATACAGCAGTATTGAACTGTGGGGGTCAAGATGACTTGCAGGGTCAATTATGAAGCCAGAAACTGCATTAAATTGTCCATGGAAATGCTAATAGTAGGCCTAAATAGCTACAATTGGAGCGGTGGCAAAGGTGACTAGTAGTAATTGTCCCTCCTTGGGCTGCCAACATATAGTCTCAATGCACTATTATTCTGATAATTAAATGCAACAAGGAGTATGTTGGGTTTTTTGTGGGCACAATACTGCCGAAAAACAAGACGGCAGGCAAAAATCATAAAAAAAACACATTTCTGCTGTCAAAAATGATTTCTGGTTTTCTTTTAATATGTAATTGCATAACATTTATCTTCACCTCAATTGTACTTAAATGTATAAAAAGGGTGGGGTTGGGAAAATAGGTTGGATTATGTGAAAAAAGGTCAATTTATTTTCCTTGCTTTTCCCCCCAGATCTGATAACCACTTTCGAAAAATTTCCAATTCAGCTATTTTTTTTACCTATCTGATTAATATTTTCATTAACTGTATTTCTACCTTGCATGAATCCCAAAAACTATCATGATGTTGGAACTCTGCAACCCCCCCTCCACCTCCTTAAGTCGTCCCCCAAAGGTACGCGCTTCTCCTCTCACCTTCCCCATCTCTGTATCCAATACTTACTTCATCTCCTTCAGGAGCGTTTTTATATCACCTTTGCTGGAGGGAATGTCGCCCTCCTCGTCCAAGGAAGGATTATATAGGGGGAAAATCATCAAGAGCGTCGATTTCCCGCCCCTCCGAGAAACCCTCTGCTGGCGTGGCCGTGCTGTAGGCCGCGAGCCATGTATTCCCCAATATATGGGGAACTTCCTACCTGTGCCACCTATGGCTTTTTGGAGCGCTTCCCTTTGTCTACAGGTATCAGAGAGCGTCTGGGACAGGTATGACCCCTGATATTCGCCGCCAAAGTCACCTTGGGTAGGTTGCAGATTGGAGCTTACTAAAAGTGCATCCTATCAGGTCCCGTGATAACTCCACCCCTAAAATAGCCCATTTTGTTTATTTATATTATATATGTCAAATTTTTAAAAATTACTTGACATTGATTGCCCCCAAAAGTACGTAGTTTACAGCAGATACGATGCTGCCAGTGGTCCTATCTCATCAATGCTTTTTTACTGATCACTGACTATTACTTACTTTTTATATAATAAATTATATTTTGAATGAGTAAGAAAAACAAAGCAAGCAATTCGATTATAGATTATAGTTTCACTACCTCGCTGCCTGTTTATAGTAGTTTTATTTATTATGAAGAATTTTTTTTTTTGTGTATGCACAAAAAGTTATCTTATTAAACTGGAAAGGTCAACATCTGGACCAAACCAATCAGAGGAGCGCAAGCTGCGGTCTTATTCGATACCTGAGTGTTGCTCTAACCGTATCATCCTATTTAACTAACGACAAACAGATAATCTGAGTTAGGTGCTCTCAGACAAAATGTTGTTGCAGATTTTTACATAAATGTCTATGGTTTAGAAAAATAAATTGAATGCTGGCAAGTTGAGAAGAAATAAGATTGAAATGTCAAAAACCGCCATGACACGTCTGCTTGAAAGATGTCTCAACTTAGCAAATAAAAAATTTTGAATGCTGAAAAGAAAAAAAATATAAGAAATTGACTTCTCAAAATAAAAAAAAATAAAAAAAAACTATCTCAAAAAAAATAAATAAAAAATAATCAAACCAAAAGTTATAAAATGCATTAAATCTGTGTGGCTGGAGTATATCTATACATTTCTGCTCAGAAAGTTTGTTGTACAAAGATCCGGGAGACGTGTCTGTAGAATTAGTTACCGTAATAATTGTCTGATTACCCAAAGTTGAAATGTCAGAAAAGGAAAAGTTTAAAAAAAATAAAATGTAACCACATTGAAAAGCTCATAAAATGTATCTTGTGCTGATGTGTAACCTGACATTATGAAAGATGTTAGGAGCACAGGAACTGCAAGAGAACAACTTGCCTCTGATAACTGCGGAGAAATTATTACCTCTTCACTTGTTGTCAAAGCAACCATGTTAAAGCTCAGAACAAAACATACGTTTACTGAAGAGGAGTTATTGTGTGCCCTTATTTTCTCACAGCTTCCTAGCCAAATGCTGTTGGGTTCCTTATTTGTGTCAAACATCTGTTTGCTCTTAACTAGTTTCACATATAGGCGGCACCCTAACCACTTCAGCTCATTAAAGCGGTCTGGATGCAGTGTCCCTATTGCCCTTAGAGCTGCAATGTAAAACATTGCCGTTTTAGAGAAACCGGAATGTATACATTGCAGTACAAAGGCAGCCTCTAGTGATTATCTACCAGACAGCCACTCGAGACGCTTTTGGGATCTTACCAAACTTTACGTCGCCTAACTGACGCTGGACGTCCTCAAGCTCTGGAAACCCCCTTCGGAAAGCATTGATTGAATCTCCAAGCCACAGCACCAGTGGATGGGCCAAGGGCATCTAACAGCCTCTGTTGTGTATATAAACACTTTGCCACTTATCAGTCGGATGGGGTGATCCCAGTGTATGTATTTGTAATGATTTCTTGGTAGGTATTTTATTTTACTTTTCCCTTTATCTGCCCCCCGTAGCTGGTCAGTTCACCATGTTGTTTTATGTAGTCCCTGTATATATCAAGGATTACAAGAATAGCTGTTATTCGGGTTTTGTTTTTGTGTTCCCCAATATTGTAGTTTGACCTATTTTTGCTATGCAGGCGTGTAAGCACCTCAGACGGAGCGATGTGTCATTGCTTTATCTTCCAGCAGTGACAGAGTTAATTGGAGAGGTTAGGAAAGATTAATTAGAGGGTTAGTACAGTTTAGAACATTTTTTTCCCGTTTATCTATTTCAGGCGTCTAACAGACAGTGCCTCCAGTAGTTACAGTACAAGCTTCAGGTTGGCAAAGATTTCCAGTGCTTTTTTTCTAAATTTTATTTCTTTGTGGGTTCTATTTTTATTAGTTAGATTTTTTTCTTTCTCATGTGAAGGTAGCGTTTCAATGGCAGTCATATAGCAGAAAAAGCGAATCATTAATCATATGGGCTGTTTTATAGCTCGTTGCTTGCTTCCAATAGCGCTGGTTCCAACGGAGTTAATGTGAGTGTTCCATTCTTTTACCTACTGTATTCGAGAGATCGGCATACACTCAGTCTATTCATCGTCCAATACTTCACTAACGATGATGAATTGCGACGTTAGAAAAGGCAATATTTGCCATTATTGGTAAAAACAAAACAAACTGACTTCAGCAAATATGTAACCGTTCTGTATTAAATCTTGTATTACATTTTATTTCATGCATTAAAAAAATAAAATCATGCTTAAAGTGGATTTGAGCAGCTCTCTCTGCAAGGTCCTGCAGGTTGGGGGGCCGGCAAAAATATACTACTGCAGCCATTAGTCTTTCTGCGGTCGGGTGCAGGGCCGGTGCAAGGATTTTTGGGTACATAGGCGAAGATGTATTTTTCCGCCCCCCCCCCCCCATTCAAAAATGACATCTTCACCTATGTGCCTCTTAACCAGCCCCTCTCCCCGTCCATTATTGGTCCCCTCCCTTCCCTGTCCCTTAGTGTTCTTCTGACAGTCACACACACTCAATGACAAACACAGAGACTCACTGATCTGACACACACACACTGATTGACACTCATTGACAGACACACTGATAGTCACACACAGACTCAATGACAAAGATACTCTCACTGATTTGACAGACACTCACAAACACACACTGACAGACACACACATACACTGACACACTCACATGCAACACTCATACAATCACTCAGACACACATACACTCACTCACGCACACACTCAGTCACTCACGCACACACTCACACACTCACGCACACACTCACAGTCACTCACAGACACACATACACTCACGCACACACTCACAGACACACATACACTCACTCACGCACACACTCACAGTAACACATACACTCACTCACGCACACAGAGACACTCACAGACACTCACTCACACACACTGACACTCACACAGACACTCACTCACACAGAGACACATACACACTAAGACACACAGACACTCACTCACACAGAGACACATACACTCACTTAGTCACACACACTCACACACAGACACTCACACACTCACTCACAGACACACACACACTCTCACACAGAGACACATACTCACTCACAGACACACACACAGACACTCACACACACACTCACAGACACTCACAGACACACAGACACTCACACACACACACTCTAACACAGACACTCACACACACACACTCTAACACAGACACTCACACACACACACTCTAACACAGACACTCACACACAGACACTCACACACAGACACTCTCACACACAGACACATCACATACATTCACAAATTATTTTAATAAATAAATAATATCCACCCAGCCTCCCTACCTGGAGAGCTGGTGTGGATCATTCCCTGGGGTCCAGTGGGGCTGCTGGGCGGCGTGCGGCAGTGCTGCGATCAGGCGCTGCGAGGGAGCTCTAACCTCTCTGCTCTGCTCCCTCGCGGGCTGTCTGCTGATGCCGCGGGAGCCGGAATATGACGTCATATTCCGGCTCCCGCGGCATCACTAGACAGCGCGCGAGGGAGCAGAGCAGAGAGGTTAGAGCTCCCTCGCAGCGCCTGATCGCAGCACTGCCGCGCCGGGGGCGGAGATGGTGGCCGGCAGGAGGGTGAGCTTCCCTCCTGCCGGTCACTGAAATCTTGCGCCCCCGGAGCCGGTGCGCCCTAAGGCGGCCGCCTGTGCCGCCTTATGGACGCGCCGGCCCTGGTCGGGTGTGTGGTGGGTTGACATAGGCTAGACCCCCAAATGGGATCCTGAAAAGCCTTTTATCTAATATGTGCAGTGCACCATTTTTTAAATAAAGTGCCCGAAACGTGTAGATTGCTGTGGCTGACATTTCTTCCACTGTATGTCATGTTATGGATTTACTTGGAACACAAAGACAGTTACTTGTCAGAATGAGCAGTGGATTTAATTTCTTCAAGGGATTGCTAAATCCTGTTTTCTTTACAAGCTTACCCTTTCATCGTTAGACCTGATTCCCCTGTAATCCTAAGAGAGAAATATCACCTCCAGTGGCATCATTTGTGACATGCCATGTTTATGAACCATATTTGGCATGAATTAACCTGCACAGTCTGTGGGTACTGCTGGGTTATAATAACATTTAATAAGGGGTTAATACAGCCTTACTAGAGGGTTTATAAAGCTGGTGTGGAGTTTATAAATTTAGATTCATGTAATACGTTAAATCCAATAAAGGCTTTGCTGTCACAATGTGATTTATATAATATTTTTGGGTTAGATTTGGTCCTTTGGGCACAGTAGGCGCTACATTCAGCAGTGGCTTAAGTCTATATGTGCGGGAGAGGCCATAAAATGTACCCTTGTACTGAAGCCCCTATTTTCTTTGCTACCTAGCAATGCCCCTAACTGCAATGCTTAGGACTAGTTGCCTGCTGGCTCAGTATACTTTGTGTATGCAATATCTGCATGACAACGCACACAGATGTGATACCCCCACTTACTGCAACTCCCCCTGCATCCTCGGGGTCATATTTTATTTTAAAAAGTCTATTACTAACACAGTAAATATACTTTCTAACAGTAGCAGTGTCATGTGTGACTTTAAGGTGACTCTAAACTTTAATTTTCATTATGCTGATTCAATCAATATTCCGATTAATATAACCACCATTTAATCTAGCTATAATGTACGTGGCTGTAATTCTCCCTTAGTGAGCTGACAGACTTTTCAAAAGCAAACAAACAAACAAACAAAAAGACACCGAAACAAACAACTGGGTGGCAATGTGATGTCAGCATCCAGTCAGAATATATACCCTGTAACTCCCAGCTTTATACTATTCAGAAAGAGAAGACCTTCCAATTCTCGCAGAGTTATTCATTAAAACGTGAATTCAAAATGAATTTAAAATTTAAGGTCGAAATAGCCAAACTGGATAATCCTCTAAGCCGGTCATTAATTCAGTTCCTCTACTCTGGTCTGAAATGTGAAATTCACTTTGAATTCATACTTTAATGGATAACCCTTGATGATGATGATAACCAAAATGCCCAAAGGAAAGAAAATGTTAACAACATTTTTATAAAGAAAACCAACCACAAACTAGCAAAATCAAAAAACATAAACTACACACTAGATTTAAAAAAACACCATAAAAAGTCTATAAATACTATATTGTGCTGTGCTATACATTGTATTATGGTACATAGACACTTGATAAGTGACACTCTAATTACATCGCTTTCTGGAAGACAGTCACAATATGTACATCAGTGCAGCTTAACTTACCCATAAAAATAGTTTATATCAAAATACAACCTGGAATACTCTGCCATACATGCATACGATGTGAACAGACATATTTGCTTGTTAGAACACATGAATTTGCTTTTAGAAGCATGCAGTGTTGTTTGAATGGAAAGCCTCACAAACCCATGACTGGAGTCCTCTGACTTGTTACAATGTACCTACTAGTTTTTACAGAACTGAATGCGTTTATTTATTTTACATTTTGCTTTCTTACAAAAAAAATAAAATAAAACATTTCCTCCTTCCCTCAATATAGATATTTTCATTATTACCCTGGGCTAAGATTCCATTTCCAATATCTTGCAGAATAGCCATTTTTCTTTGGAATCTAGCATAGCACGTACTGAGAAACGGAGGCATGATGTACAGTTCAGAGGGGCAATTTGGAGTCGAGAGGGAGCCATGTAAAATGCATGTGTGGACAATTGATTCTGTACACAAGGTGCCAAGGGAACAGAATGGTAGCAAATCAATGAGGCAACAGACCATAGATGAGAGATAACCAAAGCCCATTAGTGACCTTTGTAGCGATTGCTCTCAATACTATCGCAAATTGAAAATAAAATAACAAATGGAGCAGAAGGTGTATGGATTAATGTTACGTACCAATATTGGATTTCACAATGAATTCCCAATTTATTCAATGTACAAACACACCCAATCTTGTATAAAAGTACAAATTACTCTGTAACATAACCAATCACAAACGAGCAGTTCTGGAAATCTGTGGATTAACAGTAGGAGTCAGCTTGTTTGTTTGTTACATTTTGTTTTGTAGAAAACAGCAATGCGTAACATTTTGTATTTCTTCCTATTAAGCCACGTCCTTTGCTTCTACTCTGGTGCTAGTCTATGGGGGAAAGATAATGCACATGACACTCTATTCTCCCTATTGTACAAATACCATTGTGGCTCATAATAAATTGGCTTCATTCTATTAGTATAGGAGGAGAAATTACATTGTCTCTACACGCACTACATGTGCCATACTTAGAAAACCAGAGCCTGCTTGAATACCAAACTTAATCCACTTTAAGTATTACAGTTTCGACAAACTCTTTCAGAGTTCTAGAGATTTTAGGAGTCTTAAATCCAATTTACACCTTATTTTTGCCCTGCGTGGCTAACAAAATAGTTTTTTCCTTTTTATTTTTTTACTCACTATTCTTTTCTTTTTACTAAACATATCTATAGCTGAGGACCTGCGTGTCCGTTTCTCATGCCTACTACTTTGTTGCAAAATAAAAATCGAATTCACAAAAAAATGTAAATAAACCCAACTTAGACCACCTCCAAAAGAAATGTCACTGAAAAATATTTCAGACTCAACCGCTCATAAACAATTCCGTACAAACAAAACAAATGCTTAAAAAACAAAAAAACAAATCAAGGATCTCTCGTAAAACAGACCCTAAAAGGCACATACTTATGTACCAGAATCGATTGAATTGTACCCTCTGCACCCAAGTAGTAAAACACCAAACATAGCACAACGATGGTACAAAAGGTATAATATCGACAAAGGGGCATTAGGTCGCAGCACAGATGAGCAGGATAACCTCGGGCTCACGGACCCTCACAGAAAATATAGTTGCCTACTGCCCGTCCTGTTTTATAACCATCCACGGTTAGAATGGTTAACCTGTTACACGTACTTATCGACACGTTTGCCTTGTCTGTTTCTTATCTCTTCCTCACTACATAAAATGAGAACTGTCTTTCTGACCCTGGACTCTTATAACCTGAAATGACCACTGCCTGTTTATACTATGTCAATGTGAACTGATTTTATGTACACCTTGCAGACATCTCAGTAAGAAATGATCGACCCAAAATTATTTTTTTTAAAAAAGAAGAACAATAACATCCTCAAATAAACTGACAAGGAAAATTATTTATATAAATTTTCATTGCAAAAAAAAAACCCCAAACAAACAAGCATTAAAATAGGCAAAAATAGAGAATAAATTAAGAAACACAATAACAATGAAACGGAGGGTAAGGAGCACATGGGGCACATGGACAGTTAGATGTGCATTCCTTGAAACAAAGTCAACATACATTATAAATATGAAATAATCTACAAACCTGTGTTAGGGAAAGATTTAGCCCTTAAAAAATAGCCCTTGAAGAGGGAACCAGAGGTTAATTAGTTCTTTATTGGGAGCTGAGCTAGAATAAGTCTTGATTCAGTATACCAATATCTTTTAGCAATAATCAGCCTGGTTTTAGTTAGTAAAAGTATAGATTAGGCGGTTTCAGTGTATTTAATCTACTTGGTTTTTGCCAAGATTATCAATATGGTTCCACACAATAGGTTTGTGTTCAATCCTAAAGAAATTGGTCCAGATGAAAATTCTTGTTCTTGGGTAGAACTATGGCTTAAAAATAGAGTACAGAGAGTTATCATTAAAGGGAAACTCCAGTGCCAGGAAAACAATCCGTTTTCCTGGCACTGCAGGTCCCCTCTCCCTCCCACCCCCCAAACCCGGGTTGCTTCAGTGACTTACCTGAGGCACCGACGATGTCCCTCGTCGCCGCTTCTCCCTCCGCGCCGCTCCTCCCTCTGATTGCGTCGGCTGGTGGGCGAGACTGATCCCGCCCACCAGCCAGGGAGACCTAATGCGCATGTGCATTTCAATGCTTTCCTATGGGGAAATGAGCAACGCTGGAGGTCCTCACACAGCGTGAGGGCGTCCAGTGACGCTCTAGCACATGTTTCCTGTGCTAGAAACCAGGAAGTGCCCTCTAGTGGCTGTCTAGTAGACAGCCACTAGAGGTGGAGTTAACCCTGCACGGTAATTATTGCAGTTTATAAAAAATTGCAATAATTACACTTGCAGGGTTAAGAGTAGTGGGAGTTGGCACCCAGACCACTCCAATGGGCAGAAGTTGTCTGGGTGCCTGGAGTGTCCCTTTAATGGTACATTTTCAAGTTAGACAAACGTGGTAAGTGGTGTTCCTCATGGTTTTGTTCTGAGACCCATTTAACATGTTTATAAATGATCTTGAAATAGGCATTCAAAGTCATGTTTCAGTGTTTGTACAAAACTCTGTAAAGCAATACAATGTGAGTAGAATATCACATCGCTGCATAGCGATTTAAGGCAAACAAAAGTTTTTCCCCAGTATAAACATTACGGATGTGCAATTGTCTGCCTGAAGAGGTGGTTTTATCAGAGTCTGTACAGATGTTTAAACAGCAACTGGATAAATACTTGCAAAAACATGACTTACATGGATATAATTTCTAATTAGTAGGGTAATAGCTTTTTGATCCAGGGAGAGATGTGACTGCCATTCTGGGGTCCAGAAGGAATTTTTTTCCTTCTTTGTTGCAAAATTGGTTGCACTTCAAACAGTTTTTTTCCCCTTCTTTTAAATCAACAGCAGAATCAGATGTGAGAAAGGCTGAACGTCATGACCGCATGTCTCTTTTCAGTCAATGTAACCATGTAATGAATTGAAATCTTTAAAATTGAACTGTCACGTCACAGGATTTTTAAAGGAGCACTATAGGGTCAGGAACACAAACGTATATTTCTGACCGTATAGTGTTAAAACCACCATCTAGCCCCCCTTACCCTCTCTTTCCTCACTAAATATAGTAAAATCTTACTTGTATTCAAGCCTTAAGCTGATGGTTTTGTCCCTGTTTGCCTCAGACTTGCAAGATGTCTGCTGACATCATCAGAAGTGGTGGTCTGAGTCAATCACAATGCTTCCCCATAGGATTGACTGAGACTGACAATCAGGGGCAGAGCCAGCATGATTAAAACACAGCCCTGGCCAATCAGCATCTCCTCATAGAGATGAATTGAATCAATGAATCTCTATGAGGAAAGTTCAGTGTCTGCATGCAGAGGGAGGAGATACTGAATGTTTGGATGCATTTTAGGGAGCCATGACCCAGGAAGGATCTCTAGCAGCCATCTGATGAGTGGCCAGTGAAGTTATCACTAGGCTGTAATGTAAACACGGAATTTTCTCTGAAAAGACAGTGTTTACAGAAAAAAGCCTGAAGGTAATGATTCTACTCACCAGAACAAATTCAATAAGCTGTAGTTGTTCTGGTGACTATAGTGTCCCTTTATTATTATGTTACTGATTACTATATGTACCAAATATGTATTTGTGAGGTATGAAAAATACAATGAATCCACTCCTTTTTATCCTCAAAGTGGACACCTTCATGTTTGTTCCCTGACAATCAATGTTCTAAGTTCTATCCTTTGCACTGGCAGTCAGCATAGAGAACAGATGAGAAATTAGACTATGTTTCTATTTCTCCTCTTCATTTGCATTGTTTGCCCTAACCTTGCCTTGTCTGAAATGGATCGTGATGTTAGTTACTAAATGATTAATGTACATTTCAAATAAATAGATTATCTTTAGAAAAATATTATTTTCTTTAATGATATCAATTCCTGAGACGTGACAGTACAGCTTTAAATACTCCCAAGCGATTCGCCCGACTCCCAACGTATTAAGGGTAAGAAGCATAAAAGTAGCTAATGAGCATGCTCTGTATATAGTATTAAGGGGAAATTAACACCTACTGGTCAATGATCCATAGAAAGCTACAACAGAATAATGTCTATTATTTCAGTATGTTTTTAGAAATCTTTTGCAATTTTTCTTTTTTTTTTTTATATTCTAATCAACAGCTTTCCAAATGCTCCTAATGTGTCCTCGGTATCATAATCATTTTTCAGACAGTAGCACAATTCTAGACATAATTCTAGACGCAATTTGGAACATTTCTCACTTTACATTCAAAACATCTTCAAAGTTTAGACAAGTAAATTGTATTATTTTTTTTCCGCTTTTTTTGTTGTTGTTGTTGTTGATGTTTTGAATGGTTTTCCATTTTGCATTTAGTGTTTCCCAGACAATTCTTACATCTGTACCCTGTGATTGACGTGGGAAGTACACAAGATCATAATAATACCGAAAGAAAAACAAGTAAGGGAAATGGAGACGAAATATTGAAAAGTTTACATCATGGAAATTAATGTTAGTAATGCCAGAAAGCTCTTGGGAGAATTAAGATTTAGTTTCCTGGGCGTAAATCCAGCAAGCTCCAAAGTTTCCAAAGTAACTCCACTGGGCTTTAACCCCTCTCAACTAAGGGGACAGTTAAGTGAAAAGAAATATTAATGTTAATGGCTATATCAAATATCTTCTTGCATTTGTGTTGTTAAACAATGCCCTGAGATCAGTTAGCACAAAGTGAGTATTATGGTATGTTCGCTTTTTGCTTCCCGGATCATTTATTTGGTGTCCCTGAATGACAGATCTGAGGTAAAAAATCAGGGATGGCATAAATTTATTCAGGAAACTGTTGAGAGGCACGTGTCTAGCAGCTCGTATGCTTCCCCGAAGAAGATGTGCATGCTGTAGTATCTCGTAATCAACACTGTGTGCATGCTGTAGTATCTTGTGATCATCACCGTGTGCATGCTGTAGTATCTTGTTATCAACACCGTGTGCATGCTGTAGTATCTCGTAATCAACACCATGTGCATGCTGTAGTATCTTGTGATCATCACCGTGTGCATGCTGTAGTATCTTGTTATCAACACCGTGTGCATGCTGTAGTATCTCGTGATCAACACCGTGTGCATGCTGTAGTATCTTGTTATCAACACCGTGTGCATGCTGTAGTATCTCGTGATCAACACCGTGTGCATGCTGTAGTATCTCGTAATCAACACCGTGTGCATGCTGTAGTATCTTGTGATCAACACCGTGTGCATGCTGTAGTATCTCGTAATCAACACGTGTGCATGTTGTAGTATCTTGTGATCATCACCGTGTGCATGCTGTAGTATCTCGTGATCAACACCGTGTGCATGCTGTAGTATCTCGTGATCAACACCGTGTGCATGCTGTAGTATCTCGTAATCAACACCGTGTGCATGCTGTAGTATCTTGTGATCAACACCGTGTGCATGCTGTAGTATCTTGTGATCAACACCGTGTGCATGCGGTAGTATCTTGTGATCAACACCGTGTGCATGCTGTAGTATCTTGTGATCAACACCGTGTGCATGCGGTAGTATCTTGTGATCAACACCGTGTGCATGCTGTAGTATCTCGTAATCAACACTGTGTGCATGCTGTAGTATCTTGTGATCAACACCGTGTGCATGCTGTAGTATCTTGTGATCAACACTGTGTGCATGCTGTAGTATCTTGTGATCAACACCGTGTGCATGCGGTAGTATCTTTTGATCAACACCGTGTGCATGCTGTAGTATCTTGTGATCAACACCGTGTGCATGCGGTAGTATCTTGTGATCAACACCGTGTGCATGCTGTAGTATCTTGTGATCAACACCGTGTGCATGCTGTAGTATCTTGTGATCAACACCGTGTGCATGCTGTAGTATCTCGTGATCAACATTGTGTGCATGCTGTAGTATCTCATGATGGTGATTTAGTAGATCGTGACCACGAGATAATACTGTGTGATTGCTAACTCGCATGCAAGCGTTAACTATTTTGTAAGCGCAGTATAGATAGCTCATGCAGACAATATTCTAAATTGTCAGCAGAAAATAACCATATTGCAGTCAGCAGGGCGAGTGCTTCTGTAAGCCGGACTCCAACGTGGCAGAGAAGTCAACCAATGCCATCACTTTCACGTGGCAGAGAAGTCAACCAATGCCATCACTTTCACATTCTTTTTGTGGTTTTGTAACTGTTTTGGATATCAATAAAGAAGATGTTAAATGTTTTCTAACCACCATGATGCGGTCTCTATATTTGAGTGAATGTAAAGGTGGGCTACGCTCTGTGTAAAAAAAAAACACCTTGTTTTTAATTAGTCAAAAATGATATTGTAACATGATATATTAAATGCTATTACTTTTTCGCATATTTTCTTATCAATTTTATTCTTATCATGCCACATCCATAAGGAGGGAGATGTATTATTGTCTGTGAGAACTAGCTATTAAAGCTGTTTAATACAAGGTAATTTGCCAGATAGCCTCCTGTGAGTTTTAAATCTAAAGATTAAAATAGGGAATTGAGACAAGAGGTAGCAGAGGGAATTTGGAGTTTAGGAGTTTAAGGATAATTGCAGCTGCTGGTAAAATGTAAAGGAAATGAGGAGGTAATTGAGTGCGATTTCGAAAGTACCATGTAACAGAAAAGTATTGCAAAGATCTAATATTAACATTCTTTAAGATTACATCAGTTTCCACAGTGATTGGTCCAACTTTGTCCACTTTTTAAAAAGTGACATCTTAATGTGCATTTATTCTTCTTAGTAATTGATTATAATAATCATACTCATCATGAATACAAAAGGGGGAGAACATATTAGAGTGCACCACCTCTAGTCAACTGAAAACTTCAGTCTGACATTAATTTTTCGACAAGAATACGTTTTTTCTGAAAAATAATTTTGCTAGCTGCCCCTGATTTCTTTAACATGTAATATCCTAAACAGGATTAGCTCTGTAGAGTACTTGCATCCACCTTCTCGGTGAAGAAGCCTCTGGCCCACCTTTAAACGTGCCTGTTTTTTTTGCAGTGCCTGTTATGTGCCAGTTATTACTGTGCCCTTGGCAATGCCCAACACCCAGGGAGATCTATGGACAATGATAGCAAATGACGTCTTGTCTCGGAGAGTCACAGGACTTTCAGCTGTCTTCTCTTGCACACATTTGCTTATATGGCACTATAGAATTGTATAACAATGTTTTAGTCATATAAATACAAAAAAAGAAAGACTAAGACAATATTGGGGTACAAAAAGGCATTGTGTACTGAACAGGTTATTGAAGGAAAAAAAAGTTTGTTTTTTCAATAAAAAAAAAATCTCTCTAAGAATCCTTTATTCGTGAAATTCTATTGAATGGTAGTCTATGCTGAGCTGTTGTATATGAAATATGAAAGCTTTTTGTTACATATTATGGGCATTTTAGTTTAAAGAAAATTGAGGCTGAAGGTTTCTACAAGTGCAAACGCTGCCAGAATATGTAAAAGTACTGATCCATCCATAAAATCAAAAACCACCCAAAAGAACAAATAAGACTTATACCATTAAAGATTTTATCAGCTGCAGTATGAAAAATTTTATCTACTTATTGGAGTGCCTTTGTGGCCTTCAATATGTTGGGATGACCACAAGGAGTCTTAAAATAAGATTAGGAGAACATTGTCGAAACAGATACCCAGATACCTAAATCACTCAGCATCCAAACATTTTCTTATACATAACAGTGTTCCTAAACAACTGAAATGTATTGGAATAAAAAAATGTGTTACCCCCTGGAGAGGGGAAAATATAAAAAATATCCTTGGAAAATGTAAAAAGGAGTGGGTTTTTTAATTTACAGACTTTAGCACCCGATGACCTGAATGCAGACTTTGATCTGTTTAATTTTATCTAATAATGTTTATTAATATTTCTACTTTATGTGCCATCTTTTCATATAAAATCCATTATATTATTATTGTGCACTCTGCAATTTTATAATTCTCTCCCCTCCTATGGCTGCCACTAACTGGCCTTTTAAATTAATCTCCTCACATAATATGGCCGCCACGCCTGTGTGTGATGTTTATGTAATTCATTCCCCCCTAAGATGGCCGCCACGACCGCACATGCGGTCTACACCCTCAGATATTATTTGTCTATTAGAAAACAAAACAATACTATCACCACAATCATGTGTGAATAGTGTGAAATAAGTATGCAATATACTTATCAGGTAAATCAGCCTCCCAATGATCACTTCACAGGTAGCGATATTTATAGCAGAATACAAGCAAAACACATATGGAGTACGGCTGTGGAATCTGAAAAAAACATAGACTAAACCTAGTGTAATATAATTTTAACAAATAATGTGCACTGTACAAAAATGCACTCACAAGATGGAGGCACCCTTTGAGCGCATAATACGTCTCCATCTTGGGAGTGCATATTTGTACAGCGCACATTATTTGTTAAAATTGTATTACACTATGTTTTGTCTATGTTCTTTTTAGATTCCACAGCTGTATCCCATATGTGTTTTGCTTGTATTATTTGTCTATTGGCCGCGATTACGCATTCGGCTCCAACTACTCCCCTCTCCCCGCTCTGCTTTTGCCGAGAATAGATCTACTTCGGTCAGCTATCGTATCGTATCCCCTGTTTCGTGATCTATGCCGCATATAAACTAATAAAACCCTTGTTTTATATAAAGCTATATATATTTAGATAACCTAATAATGTTGGGTCTCTATCTAGATGTCTTGTGTTGTTATTTGCATGCAAATACATACTGTTTTATGATTGTAAGATGACATTTTGGCACCAATTTTAATTTGTTTTATACCCATATAAACCCTATGAAGCTAGGCTGTATGTTTTTACTCCATTGATAAAGCCTATTGGTGAAACGCGTCTGGATGTTATTTAATTTTATTTTAAACTAAGAAATAGATTTTGGTCACTACGTTTGCTATTTGTGCCATTATCTTTAAAATATGTGTTCTCCTCATACTACCTGGCATCAACTATTTCCTACTACAAAGAATCCCAGGTAGGGATTATACCACCGACGCTGTCATCATAGAGTAGTGAGCCTGCTCTATCTTTGTGAGTAGAATTTTATTACATCTTATTGATTATTCATATTTTATTGAGAGCACTAGTGTTGCCTTTTTTATTTTTTTATCTCTGGGTCCTTGATATTTCCACCTTTGAGAACACTCACATCATATCCTATAAGTGGGGATTATACCGCTGTACGCTATACATGCCAGAGCTGGCTTGAGCTCTACCAAATGTGAGTGTAACTTCATCATTTTTTTATTATATTCATAATACCAGACATATGGCACTATTGGCCTTTCCTGCTTGTATCTCCCCTCTCTCTATATATGGACGTCTGATAAACGCAAAGGCAAAGTCTTCTGGCTCAAAAGATCTACGTTAATCCAAGTATTTTTTACCACATAATTAAAACTTTTTTTTAATTTGGGACTATATATAAGTTTAATATTTATCTGGATAACTTTTTACTGTTCAACTGCAATTGTTGTGGCGCAGCCCTACCCCTACTTTGTTTTATTTAAAAAATTTATTTGGTTGTCCAAACAGGCAAGAAAATATAATCTAATATACTAGCGCTCTATGGCTCTAGACCAGATTCTGATTAAATTCAAAGGATTTTGATGAATACGAATTGATTTGTTTCCGGAAAAAAAAAACATTCTCGCACAAATCTAATCCAGAGAATAATAAGAAATAAGCCATATCTCAACACTATTCACTTATCGCACACAGTTTTTCAGGTGGCCAAGTAACAACGTTGCTAACCATCTTTTGTTTTTATTAACATTATTTTTTATCATTATTATTTGTCATTTTTCCAGTACCTTTTAAAACTCAACTGCTGGTTGAAAACTCATTAAGCTTGAAGTGGTAGAGACCCACGCTGTGCTATATTCTTTGGAGCATAAAGGTCATCTTTGCTATGGTAACCAATTTTGCACAATATTCAGATATCTTTATCTCCAGAACTGCTTACGTTACATAGTTACATAGTTACATAGGCTGAAAAGAGACATGTGTCCATCAAGTTCAGCCTTCCTCACATTTGTTTTTTTGCTGTTGATCTAAAAGAAGGCAAAAAAAAAACCAGTTTGAAGCACTTCCAATTTGGCAACAAAAAAATCCTTCTTGGCCCCATAAGGGCAGTCAGATTAATAATTGGATCAAGCAGTTAATACTATACATTGAAAGATTATATCCTTGAATATTCTGTTTTTGCAAGTATGCATCTAGTAGCTGTTTGAACATCTGCATGGACTCTGATAAAACCACTTTTTCAGGCAGAGAATTCCACATCCTTATTGTTCTTATGATAAAAAATTAACTTTCCTTTGACTTAGACTAAATCTTCTTTCTTCCAGTCTAAATGCGTGACCTTGTGCCCTATGTAAAGTCCTGTTTGTGAATAGATTTCCACACAATGGTTTATATTGGCCCTGGATATATTTGTATAATGTTATCATATCCCCTGAGGTTTAAATTTGTTAAATTTGTTAACCTTAAAATGTTACAGATGTACAAATTGATGTGAGGTTGTGCTGTGACCTAGAATCACATTTGATCAGGATAATCTGGTTCAGCATCCATGTTGGATTGCACAATGTTTTTTACATCTTCCTTTCTAAAACTGTTTGTCAGTACAGTGTGCCATTTAGGACACAAGTCCTCAGTTAGTTCCTCTGCCAAGACTTCTCAAAGCAAGTCAATATCAAAATCAAGATGGCCGCAGGAAAACAAATACCTTCACGGTGTCTTAGAATTGCATACATTTGCATTCTTTTTACTATTAACCCCTTAAGGACACATGACGTGTGAGACACGTCATGATTGCCTTTTATTCCAGAAGTTTGGTCCTTAAGGGGTTAAACTATGTTAAAGCCTGTTCAACATATGATATCTGAAATATTAGCACATGTGCTGAGTCCATACGTTTGTGCTTGGTGACCTAGATCATGTGTTTTGCAACCAATATGCACAGTAGCATAACATTCCATTAATATCACTATTGAACACTGTTACAACTGGTTAAACATAATATCTGCAATATCTCCAAACAGTATAAAAAAGACAGATGTTCAATCCGAGCAGGTGACATTTATGGTGTCGTAGGATTGCATAAATTTGCATTTATTTCACTTTGAAAGCTAATGCTACAACTTGTTCACTATATTTCTACAATATTTGTGCATGTGCTGTATCCTTGCTGTTGTGTTAGGCCACCTCTATCGCTGCTTACAGCTCTGTTAATTATCCGTTTTTTTCACACCTATGGAATATGGCAAACATAATGTCTGTCTCTATAGCATTTCTACGCTAATATTTCTCTGTTTGAGGTACATTCAACGTCCATAAAACATCGAGCTAGAAAGCAACAGTTTTTAAAATGATCATTATCCAAATTTGTAGATTTATTACCGAAGTCAGAAAACGTTACATTGAATCCAGTTGTGATTTACTGTGATATCAGCTAGATGTGCACGTATTGCAAGGTTGCATGTGACTTACACAGCCTTCCTAAACACTTCCTGTAAAGATACATCTAACGTTTACACCTTTTTTGCAAATTTAGAATTTCCTATCTCCTGGTCTGTCGATAGCTTGCTAGAACCTGCAAGAGCCTTCTGTATGTGATTAAAGTTCAATTCACAGAGCAGGAGATAAAAACTTATAAGTTACACATGATTCAAAATGAAACATTTTTTTCATGCAGACTGTGTCAGTCACACCCAGGGGAGGTGTGGTTAAGGCTGCATAAACAAAAACAAAAGGAATTCAACTCCTAAATAGCAGATAATTGAGCAGTGAGACTACAGGGCCATACACCAAAACTGCTTCATTATGCTAAAGTTGTTCTAGTGCCTACAATGTCCCTTTAAGGTTACAATGATGATGCTACTAGACAGGTGTGTAATTTACCAATTATGAGCTAAATTTTATATTTTTGCATAAGCCATTCAAATGATTTAGTATTTTTGGAAAGACTTCAGGCCTCCACGATTTCGACAGGACAGTCCTGAATTTAGAGTCCTGTCCCACCGTCCTGACTTTGTTTCCTGGTTTCGCACTTTTTTGGGACACCAATCCTTCTTAGGCTATTTAAACTCACTTTACCAATTGTTTGATGCCCCGTCGTGGTTTCCATTTTGCGGTCAATCCAAGAATGTGTTTATTTCTTGTATTTCCTGGCATTTTGACCTTGGCTTACCTTTGACTATTCTCCCTTCTGATTGCCCTTGACCTTTGACTTATCCTTAAGTTTATTCTGAATCCTGTATCCCAGACTGCGCCTTGTCTTGCACTATTCTTGGCGCGTTTAATCTGTCCATTCTAAGGTCCGGTAATACGCTTGTTGTTCTTTTAGTATTTGCTTTCCTTATATTTGTATGTTGGATCCAGTCTGTCCGTGACACACGTCTGACAGGAAGCAGTTCTGTGCTCTCAGTGAGCACTTCCTGTCAGACCGGGAAAGAGAAGCTCCTCTACCACAGACCGCCTGCTCGACCGCACTACATGGAGTGACCGGCAGGAGGGGAACACTGTGCACTGCGCTCCCCTTCCTATAGGACACCTCTGTGCGACACACTCAGACTATATGGCCGACATACTAATGTGTTGCACCACAGAGTTTGGAAACACAAAAAAGATACCGTAAATACAGAATAGAACGTTATCTCACAGTCACCCAAAAAGAGTGCAGAAATAAAATGCTTACTGTGATCAATCTCCTGAGGACTGACCAACGTTATGGTCCTGTTCCAACTCATGGACACCAAGTGAAAATGGCTGGGGGTCCCAAATTTGTCTGCTGATTCACAAGTTAAGAAACATTGATCTACAAGAAGAATAATTAGCTGTGCTATATTACCAACAGTCTAATTTCTAGGTCAGAAACCATGCATGTCCTTAAATGTGGCATCCTCAGCTAAATACGTCTAGGAAATAATGAAGTATGTGTACTGTATAAATGAGTCAAGCACCATAAACATTCTCTCTTAATGATGCACATTTTAATTGAATGGTTATTGGAGCATCTCAGCAACATGTAGGTTACTGGGAACGAATCTTATCCCGCTTGCAGAATTCTGTAAATAGCACACATTTCAACTGTTTATTGGGCCCAATTATTACAAGTGAGAGATGGAGTGTGTGCGTAGGATACTTCATGGTAAATGTCAGAAAACTCCTGGAAAAAAATGAATTACCCAAATATATAGAGTATTTTTAATTTATTCCCTTATGGTTCGGCCGTGTCCTTACAGTGCATTTTCGCTATACATTCGTTTGTGTTTCCTGGTGTACAGAGTCACCTACTTTCATAAATATAGAACATTAGCAGTAAGAATAAAGACGTCAATATGTCCGCGCATTTCTATCTAGGGCTGTCTATATACACCTTCTGAATTACTATACCGTCACTGCATATCATGTCATGAAGGGATCAGGCACTAAGAGCTTGACAAAGACAAAGACGCATTGGAACCAAAAAGTTACCACTTGCTGGCGTGGAATAAAACATTCGCTTTACTTACTTGCTTGAGTGCCTGGTCCATTTTGTAAAATCCTGTGAAGAAGTTGTGTCGTGGAACATGAAGAACTGAGTTTTCCTTCTGTGTGTACTGTTCTTCTGTTAGTGATCTATATTGTCACTGTGTAATAATTACTAGAGACTTGTATAAAGAATATTAACAGTTCAATTTTTTCAATTTTCTCTAGAGGAAGCCGCAATGTCCTTCTTGCCTTATTTTCTTTTACCAGTTGATATCTGTTGCCACCTCTTTTCATGGCATATAGAAATAGCTTTCAGGTGGTTTTATTAGTTTCTGGATTCGGCCCCACTTAAAATCCTGCATCCTCTGCATGCTTGGGTTTAATGATGATTTGTACTGAGACTATATTTTATGTATCCTTTCGTTCCATGAATACTTTGTAGCAGACAGTTCAGTTCATGGTGCACAGTCCGAGGTGTGCATGGTTACTATGCGATCAGCGTTAAAGCGATATTGGACTCTCTTTCCATTGTACTCCAGCCCAACCTTACAGACATACAGTTGCCAATTTCTTCTTGTAAGTTTCCTTTATATTGATAAATATATTCTCTGTATTTTCTGATTACACTTTGAGTACAAGGATGGATTTTCTTTTACAAATCCATTGGCCGAATACATCCTGAATCTTTATTTTTTTTTTAAGCAAATGGAAAGCAATACTAATCACGAAACAAATAATATGTTTTCATTTCGATATGAAATGTTAAATGCCACACTGTGCACTAGTAAAATGATCTTCTCATTCGGTCACATTTTACACATGGTCCACGGCCAGAGCCATTAACATCTGATCAAATATGCCTGTTTCTTTTTGTTGGTTAGATTGTGGTTCCCAATCAAAATACCCTTTCTGAAATGATAGTGAAACGAAAAGTAGCACTGTTTGCTAAACCTGTGCTTATTTTTACTCTTTCTTATCTTTGGCATACCATCTCTGAAGGCTAAATGTTATTCCAAGCATACATAATTTGTGTTTACAACCTGTAACATATTTTGTGCATTCCAAGACTTTAATTCAAGAGCTGCCATTCACGTTAAAAAATGAACAAACCTTTCCCAACAGATATAAAGTTTAGCATTTATTAACTTACAAAAGAACCAGAAGATTTCACTAACCCAACACTTACACTTCAGCCTAACTGAGCACTAGTCACAATTGTTCAAGAGAAGAAAGAAAGATTTTGAATATTGATAATCAAATAATTTATTGAAGCCTAATTAATATTAAAACAGGAGAACTGGGGACATCCCCGATCAACAGTTGTCATGTATCGCCCTGTGTAGGACTGTCATTACTACAGCAAACCACATCATCTTGCATCTTGCATCTTGCATCTTTCTCAAAAGGGAACAAATGTTCTCAGTGAGCAGTTCAGAGGTTTTGCTAGGATGTATTTAAACTAGGAGGGGGGGCAAAAGGGTGATAAAACATCAATCCAATTGTCCCCCAAAACAAGGACAGAAGGTGCCTGTAGAAAGTGTGTTAAAAAATGATAAGCTTAGAGTCATGTCTACAAATGCTCGCAGTTTAGGGAATAAGATCCATGAACTTGTGGCAATAATGGCAACTGATAGTGTAGATTTAGTCGCTGTTACTGAGACATGGTATAATGAGAAAAATGACTGGGACATAGCAATACCAGGGTACTCTTTATATAGAAAACACAGGGAAGGCAAGAAAGGGGAGGGGTGGCCCTGTATGTAAAGGATAGCATAAAATCTAGCCTAATAAAGGTTAGTGAGGCGAACATAGAGTCCGTTTGGGTTACGTTAGAATTTGGTAATCACACAGTAACTCGTGTAGGTGTGATTTATAGGCCCCCAGGACAAATTGAAGAGTTAGATAATCTACTAGTTGAAGAAATAGCTAAAATGACAATGAAGGGGGAAGTTATCATCATGGGTGACTTTAATCTTCCTGATGTGAATTGGAAAACAAAAATAGCCACTTGTGCCAGGAGCACACATATTCTAAACTCCCTACTGGGATTGTCTCTAAAACAAGTCATTGAGGAGCCAACTCGTAAAGAGGCCATACTAGATTTAGTGTTAACAAATGGAGATTTGGTATCAGATATTACTGTAGGTGAAAGTTTAGGATCCAGTGATCATCAGTCAGTGTGGTTTAATATAAGAACAGTGACTGAGTCACACCACACAAAAACAAAAGTTTTAGACTTTAGAAAAACAGACTTTTCTAAAATTAGAATATGTGTAAAGGAGTCATTATCAGACTGGAGCAATTTAAATGGAGTCCAAAAGAAATGGGATTATTTAAAAGTTGCACTACTGAAGGCAACAGAAAATTGTATTAGGCTTGTCAGTAAAAGCAAAAAATTCAAGAAACCACTGTGGTACTCCGCAGATGTGGCCAAAATAGTAAAAAACAAAAAGTTAGCATTTAGTAATTATAAAAAAAACCAGAGTGAGGAAGACAGAATGACCTATAAGATTAGGCAGAAAGAGGCTAAGCAAGTTATAAGAGCTTCCAAATCACACACAGAAGAGAAAATAGCACAGTCAGTAAAAAAGGGGGACAAAACTTTTTTTAGATACATAAATGAGAAAAGAAAAGTAAAACAAGGATTAGTTAGATTAAAAACAAAAGAAGGAAGGTATGTAGATGAGGATATAGGGTCTAGCTGACTGCCTCAATGAATATTTTTGTTCGGTATTTACAGATGAAAATTAAGGAAAGGGACCTCAGTTAAGAAAAAGGATAAATGAGTCATTTATTACACGTGAGTTTACAGAGGAAGAGGTTCGATTTCAACTGTCAAAAGTAAAGACAAATAAGTCAATGGGACCTGATGGAATACACCCAAAGCTATTAAAAGAGCTTTGTGGTGTACTAGCAAAACCATTAACAGATTTATTTAACCAATCATTGATAACAGGAGTAGTCCCAGAAGATTGGAAGTTAGCGAATGTTGTGCCCATTCACAAGAAAGGTAATAGGGAGGAGTCGGGCAACTATAGGCCAGTAAGCCTTACTTCAGTAGTGGGGAAAGTGATGGAAACCATGTTAAAGGATAGGATTGTTGAACATCTAAAAACACATGGATTTCAAGATCAGCGACAACATGGGTTTACTTCAGGGAGATCATGCCAAACTAATCTTATTGGTTTTTTTGATTGGGTAACTAAAATTATATATCAGGGTGGTGCAGTAGACATTGCTTACCTAGATTTCAGTAAGGCTTTTGACACTGTTGCACATAGAAGGCTTATCAATAAACTACACTCTTTGAGTTTGGATTCCAATATTGTTGAATGGGTAAGGCAGTGGCTGAGTGACAGGCAACAGAGGGTTGTAGTCAATGGAGTATATTCGAAGCTTGGGCTTGTCACCAGTGGGGTACCTCAGGGATCTGTACTTGGACCCATTCTCTTTAATATTTTTATTAGTGATATTGCAGAAGATCTTGATGGTAAGGTGTGTCTTTTTGCGGATGATACTAAGATATGTAACAGGGTCGATGTTCCAGGAGGGATAAGCCAAATGGAAAATGATTTAGGTAAACTAGAAAAATGGTCAGAGTTGTGGCAACTGACATTTAATGTGGATAAGTGCAAGATAATGCATCTTGGACGTAAAAACCCAAGGGCAGAGTACAGAATATTTGATAGAGTCCTAACCTCAACATCTGAGGAAAGGGATTTAGGGGTGATTATTTCTGATGACTTAAAGGTAGGCAGACAATGTAATAGAGCAGCAGGAAATGCTAGCAGAATGCTTGGTTGTATATGGAGAGGTATTAGCAGTAGAAAGAGGGAAGTGCTCATGCCATTGTACAGAACACTGGTGAGACCTCACTTGGAGTACTGTACACAGTACTGGAGACCCTATCTTCAGAAGGATATTGATACCTTAGAGAGAGTTCAAAGAAGGGCTACTAAACTGGTTCATGGATTGCAGGATAAAACTTACCAGGAAAGGTTAAAGGATCTTAACATGTATAGCTTGGAGGAAAGACGAGACAGGGGGGATATGATAGAAACATTTAAATACATAAAGGGAATCAACACAGTAAAGGAGGAGACTATATTTAAAAGAAGAAAAACTACCACAACAAGAGGACATAGTCTTAAATTAGAGGGACAAAGGTTTAAAAACAATATCAGGAAGTATTACTTTACTGAGAGGGTAGTGGATGCATGGAATAGCCTTCCAGCTGAAGTGGTAGAGGTTAACACAGTAAAGGAGTTTAAGCATGCGTGGGATAGGCATAAGGCTATCCTAACTATAAGATAAGGCCAGGGACTAATGAAAGTATTTAGAAAATTGGGCAGACTAGATGGGCTGAATGGTTCTTATCTGCCGTCACATTCTATGTTTCTATGTTTCTATGTTTCTATCAAGCTGTTTGTTGGGGGACATTCCCTGGTCTCCTGCTCAGAAATAAACCAAACTTCAGTAAAGTCATTCTGATCTAATGCTGCGTTCTGCGATTTCTGTTTTGAAACAAACCTAATATAGAAATCTTTTAGTGCAGCGTGTCTAAATGTACTGCAGAATCAAAGGATTTCACGGCCGCTGCATGACCCTGAACTGCATTTCAGTTTTTTATTGAAAGCAATTAAGCTAGACTAGCACTATTTAAAAACCATGCTGATACAAATATGGAGTGAAAGGCAGTATAATAATGACTGGCAAGGAGCCAAGTAATAACGGAACCAAGGCATGGCTAATCGTCTGGTCATGATACCTGCTTGACAAATCTCTATAATCTTCATAAAAAAAAATCTGACTCCCGCATCCTTACTTAAATAGGATCACAGGATGGCGATAACCTTGGTCATTGAAAATTAACCAAATCAATGTCTCACCCCTTGTGGCTATTGGTTCCCAGGCCTCTCGCCTATAAAATGCTCAAACTCCCACCCATCCACTTCCAACTGTAGATACAATGTCTAGTCCCTAAAATAAGTATTTGGGGATGGGCAGTATGTCCGATTAAATAAACTATGTAAATAATTAACGTAAATTTACCAGTTGAAGTCCTGCTTGACAAACTTCTTCTTCAGGTGTAAAATGTGGCTAATTAAAAAAAAAAATGGCACAACTGAATTACAGTGAAATATAACAACCAAATGCAAAAACCTAATTTAAAAACTAAACACACGATGAAAAAAAAAAAAATAATTCACACCCCCCAACTGGAGTCCTCCAAAATATGGAGCTCTTAAAGTGACATGGGCATTTATATGTCCCTGTTTGATTGAAGAACATTCTGTAGTACACGGTTGTGGTAGATTAGAATACATTTTCAGGTAAGTCTCACTCTGGAGTTACTTATCTGTTTGCGTGGGTACACTTAGTTAAATACTGTCAGAGGTGTAAATTTAAAAGTTATCCCGAAAGAGTGTCCTTGCATCATTACCACTACAATACACAGTATAATGATGGTTATGATGCTTGGAATGTCCCTTGTGAGCACTATCTGGTCTCTCCAGAAACCAAACTGCCCAGCTACAAAATAAATGAATGTTGCCGCCAGGCTGATCTTTCTCTCCTGTGTCTCCTCTCACAGCTCACCCCTCTGTAGATCCTTACACTGGCTTCCTGAGCCCCGTAGGAATCAATTCCAAATACTAACCCTTACCTATAAAGTTCTAAACAACTCTAGCCCCTTTTACATTTCTTCACTGATTCCTAGGTACTAGGTTCTTGGTCTCTTCGCTCTGTCGGTGACCTTCTCCTGTCCACTGCTCGCACCCTGACTGACTTTTCACGGGCGGCTCCTTTTCTTTTGAACAGCCTGCCTTTCCTTTTCTAAATCCCATCAGACTCTCCCCTACTCTTCAATCATTTAACGCACCTCTTCAGAAAAGCTTATAGCCTTTCAGAGTAACCTCTATTTTACAAACCTGTCTCTCGCTCTCTCCCAAAGGGCCACACTCCACTCTCACCGCCAGTTCTTCTACTTTCCCACCTTGTTTGTTTGCTGTCCCTCTTGATGCCCTTATTATTATGTTTTATACCCCACCTCCTCCAGTCTGTAAGTTCATTTAAGCAGGGTCCTCATCAACCTGCTGTTCTTGTAACATTTTGTAATTGTCTCATTTATTGTTAATTTATCCCTTTTATAATATTGTTTAGTGCTGCGCAATAAGTTGGCGCTATGTAAATACCAATAATAATAATAATCATATTAATATTTATCTGCTGCAATTAGATTGCACTATCCGGTTTGCTTTATTTGTTTCTGCTATTTCTGAAAATATGTACACACAGAAACAAGACTAGTTTGTAGTGCACAATTAAAGTGGCACTCTCCAAAGAATATTTAAAGGATGTAAAATGCAGTGAGAATTGCTTTGGAGTGGGAAATTCTGCCGCTTGAATGAATTGGTTTTCGTCTCTCTATTCCAATGCCTACATTGCTTGGACTGTTGTATATTTTCCCAATTTTGAGGTACTGTGACTGTGTAGTCATCTCCAGCACAATTGGTATTATTGGGTGTAACACTGCTTTATTGGAGTGTATTCCTAAACCCTTTATATATTAAAGCACAGTTTTTTGCACTTTGATCTGACACACTTTATCTTATTAATTAGTATATACACTTCTCGATAATTTATACATAGCACTATTATTTTACAGCATCAAAGTGTTTCTGGTCTCAAGCGATCACCTTTATGGGGTGTAAAATTATATATTACACCAAATAATATAATAAATTACACTATTATACACTGAATGTATGTGCACTTTAAAGGAACACTATAGAGTTAGAAATACACATGTGTATTTAGCCCCCTGGCTCCTACCTATAGGGAGTAACAAAATGTAGTTTACTTACCTATTCTCTCTCGCTGCCCTGGTCTTCATGTTACCATCCCTCTTCGTTGGAAAACTAGTGCGGAAAAACACCAATCAAATGGACTCTTGGGGACCATCAATGTTTTCACTTGCAGGGTTTAAAAAGGGGGGAAGCATGGCACTCAGATCACTTTATTTATTCTTTTTTGTCTATGTAAATCTCCCTTCATCCATAGTGTCCCTTTAAATATTGTACAAATCACATGTTTTTGCACTTTCATGTAAAGCCGAACTATATTATTGAACATATTACACGCCAAAGATCAATGGAGTTATTTGCAGATAATCTACTCCCTAGAACCCAAGGTCAATACATGCAGATACACTTTTATTTTTGCCAGTGGCAAGAAAATAATTCACAATATAATGTTACTTTCTACATTTTATTGCTAAAGATGCAAAAACTGGACTTATAACAAAAGCATTCACTGGAGTTCCCCCAAGGAAAATGAAATCCCCAGAGAACAAAAAATAATTTCTTTAAAATGTAAAATCGTTTCACTTGTCCTCAGGAGTACCATGGGTGAAAATGTGCTCACTTTAATGCTGTGAAAGTTCACAGTGTAGATGCGTATGAGTTTGTAAAAAGGAATAGGAAGGTTTCTCCATTCCAAACCTATTAAATCGCCTCCTCTTTATATAAGGTTTATACGCTGTTATCTAGAACGCTTTACAAATCATAAATATAAAATAAGAAATAAACAACATAATTCTTCTAAATATGTTTATGCTAAAATACCTTGTGTGGGTTTTATTTTGTTGTTGATTTTTTTATTTCATATATATTTAAAAATATGCTTGCAGTTACTGTATGGTAATGCCATACGTTAAATGTAAAATATATACAAAAGTCTTCAACAATAGTACACCCTGTGATTCTTTTTAATCATTTAATATTTTTGAAAACATGGAGAATATTCTATTAAATTGTATGTACATTGTAGGAATGCACTTTACCAAAGTATTTTTTTTTTTTTAATAAAAACAATATTTTCTTCACCTGTAGAAGTGTACACGTTGTTTCGAGATATATACTTTGTGTTGTTCATGTACCCTAACTGGAAGAGAAAAACACTTCAAGGTCACAATGGCTGAGCATATTAAATAATTTAGGGTGATTCCCTTGGTGGAGGAATTACTTACAACACATCAGTGCACTCAGCTGTATTGTGACCACAATTCAACTAGACAAACAGAATGCAAAAAAACACAGGCTACTAACTAAATGTGTTTCATTTTTAAAATGTCTCCATGTTATTTAAAGAAACACTATAGAATTAGGAATACAAATCTGTATTGCTAGTGATATAGTGCTCTGTCCCTAGTTATATAAAGCCCCTTCCCACCATTTGCAATACAAAATTATTAAAGGACCACTATAGTCACCCAGACCACTTCAGCTCAATGAAGTGGCCTGGGTGCCAGGTCCCTCTAGGGTTAACCCTGCCTGATGAAAAATAGCAGTTTCTGAGAAACTGCTATGTTTACATTTGGGGTTAAGCCAGCCTCTAGTGGCTGGCTTCCGGACAGCCACTAGAGGCGCATCTGCGACGCTGGAGGCATATTATGCCTCAATCACGCAGAGGGTCCATAGGAAAGCATTGTCCTCCCCCCGGCCTCCACCCCTGAGTAGCGGGTGGGGGCCCTCAAGTAAAATGATGGGGGGACCTATTGTCCTCCCCCGGGCCCACACCCCTGAGCGGTGGGTGGGGGCCCTAAATACTAATAAGGGGGGGACCTAATGTCCTCCCCCCTGAGCGGCGGGCGGGCGCCCTAAAGTAAAATAATGGGAGGGGACCTATTGTCCTCCCTTCCCCCACCCCTGAGCGGCAGGTGGGGGCCCTAAATCAGAATAAGGGAGGGGACCTATTGTCCTCCGCCCTGGCCCCCACCCCTGAGCGGTGGGTGGGGGCCCTAAATACTAATAAAGGGGGACCTAATGTCCCCCCCTGGCCCCCACCCCTGAACGGTGGGTGGGGGCCCTAAATTAGAATAAGGGGGGACCTAATGCCCTCCCCGTGGCCCCCACCCCTGAGCGGTGGGTGGGGGTCCTAAATGCTAATAAGGGGGGTGGGACCTAATGTCCTCCCCCATGGCCCCCACCCCTGAGCGGCGGGTAGGGGCCCTAAATAAAAATGTTTCCCCCCAGGTGACTAGGGGTCCCTAAACCTCTAGTCATCCCCCCCCCCCGCAAAAAAAATTAACCCCTACCTACCCCCCTCGCCCTAAAAATAATGAGGGGGGACCTTTAACTAAGTACCTGTAAAAAAAAAAATCAAACTTACCATTTGATGTTTTCTTTCTTCTAAAATCTTCTTTTTTCAGCCCCAAAAAAGGCCAAATAAAAAATCCATAATCACCTGGTCACCTGGGGAGGGGATAACATTTTTATTTAGGGCCCCCACCCGCCGCTCAGGGGTGGGGGCCAGGGGGGAGGACATTAGGTCCCCCTCCTTATTAGTATTTAGGGCCCCCACCCACTGCTCAGGGGTGGGGGCCAGGGGGGAGGACATTAGGTCCCCCTCCTTATTAGTGTTTAGGGCCGACACCCACTGCTCAGGTGTGGGGCCAGGGGGGGAGGACATTAGGTCCCCCTCCTTATTCTAATTTAGGGCCCCCACCCACCGCTCAGTGGTGGTGGCCAGGGGGAGGACATTAGGTCCCCCCTTATTAGTATTTAGGGCCCCCACCCACCGCTCAGGGGTGGGGGCCGGGGGGAGGACATTAGATCCCCCCTCTTATTCTAATTTAGGGCCCCCACCCACCGCTCAGGGGTGGGAGCCAGGGGGGAGGACATTAGGTCCCCCACTTATTAGGATTTAGGGCCCCCACCCACCGCTCAGGGGTGGGGGCCAGGGGGGAGCACCTTAGGTTCCCCCCCCCTTATTAGTATTTAGGGCCCCCACCCACCGCTCAGGGGTGGGGGTCAGGGGGGATGACATTAGGTCCCCCCTTATTACTATTTAGGGCCCCCACCCACTGCTCAGGGGTGGGGGCCAGGGGGGAGTAGGTCCATAGGCTGCTCACTGTTTAATAGACATGCCCCTACTCGCGGTATAGCGGGCATCATTTACTAATACTAAGTAATCTTTACTTAGTATTACTTAGTATTAGTAAATTTAGCTGCAAGAACAATTTAGGTCTTTCAGCCTTTTAGTAGATAGCTCCCTAATACCGTGGGAATTAGGGAGTTATATACTTATTCATTCCTGTCATTACATTGACAGGCTAAGTAATTTCCATTTTATATGAATGTATGTTACTCTATTGTTGTAAGTGTTGCAAATGCTTACAGCTGAATCCTGGCTATGTTTGTATAGTTTTTATTTAAAATTGTATACAGTGTAACATTCTTCATTCTTCCACTGGGTAAGTATATTAGTTCTTAGGCAATACTGTGCTTCGGAACTTCGGCACTTCGACAACTTCGGAACTTCAGCACTTCGGAACTTCGACACTTCGGAAATTCGGTAATTTCTGAACTTCAGGACTTCGACAATTCGGCAATTAATCTATTCGGACATTCGGAAGTACCCGAAGGTCCTAATTGCCCGAAATTCGTCCGAATTAACATTCGGAACGAAACGAATTGCACATGTCTACTGCAGAGCGGGACTTGGTTGACAGAGCAGACGTTTTGTGAATTTTATAGTTCATTGAATTCATTTTTATTTTTTAACCTATGACAGTTATTGTCTGACCCACAACTCATGGCAAACTGTGGTTTACATCTTAATTATATAAACTATTGTATTATTAAACACTTGGAGGAGGAATGGGCAGAAGAGGGAGGGTAAAAATTAAAAAAAAAAGGTTGCAAAAACATTTATTCCTATTAAGCAAAAGTTATACTTGGAAGAAATATAGGAAACTATTTATGCCAAAACCAATCAAATGTATAATTGTTGTTTTGGTGTCTATGTTGGTGCCTGCAGTGTCCCTTTAATTAATCAATCAGCATTCTTAACCCTCTCACAAGTTTTAGAAAGCGGAGAATTTTATAGAATTGTTATATTACTACATCTTTTCATTAAGCATAGGTGTAACGTTGACATCATTTGTTGGTCTTCAGTATAGTGAAACCATTTGGGGACAGTATGCGCTATAATTCCTTTTTTAAGTGGGAAGGATGAAATTTATGGTAGGAGTAATAAAGATCAGCTAAACTCAAAATGAGCTTGTATATCACATATCCAGTCCAGCAGCCTTATTTCACTGAATGGCAGGTTTACATGAAATAGTTATATATCACAGACAAGTAATCAGAGATTTGGCATTCCAAGAGGTCTCGGAATAGCGAAATGGTATACAGTCTATGAACTGTTTTGTAGGTGATTTAAAGGAAGATACAAAACTCCACTAAGCTCTACTTTAGAGATAATTCTCGACATTCTATTTTTTAACTCGGATTTACACCTGATTGATCTCACAGACAGAATACATGAGTTTAAGAAAAGAAATGTCAGCGGTAAAATAAATAACAACCTAATATAATTATCGAGTTAAGAATCAAGCCTTAAAAGAAATATTTTGGCAAAGGTAAAAACGTGTATAGCAATTCACAGCCTTAATACAGCAGCAATCAGTCAACGATATACCAGTTCATAAAAGAAAGTTTATAATGGAAAATATGACTCCACTTAAATTGATACAATATTTCACCTCCTTTATAACACTCTAAGAAGAAATCGAAATGCTCTTCCTCCAAGTGTTTTTAAACTTTTTCTGCGGCACCAACGATATTACGGGTAAACTTAGAATGATAAAATATAAAAGTCTGAAGCATATTATCACTAGATTATTAATTCAAAATGAAACAATTAAAAAAAACCTTAAAAAAAGGTAAGCTTGATAAAGACCCGGTAGTGTGGAAACGTTGTTGCTTTTGCCCTAATAAAGCTGCTATTTCTGTTATCCCGGAGTGCCCTGGCTTCAGAGCACTTGGGTTATTTGGTGAGTGCGGTATCCAGTATGTCTCTATATAAGGTATTTATTGACTTGTCGCTAAAGTTGCATTCTTCTTGAAAAGCCCAATGCACCGGGCGAAATGCGTAAATGGAGTAATCTCTCCTATGGTAGGTAGTAGCAGGAATGTTTCACAGCAGAGGAGAGAGGTCTGCCTGCCTGCCAGCCCTCCTAAGGACCAGATCCTGCTGTGACCTTTCTCCCCGTACTACCTGCCATGAGTGAGATTACTCTAATATTGGTTTAAAAAATAATTTTGGATACATGTTTACCTATATTTTCTTCTTTGGCAACAACAAGGACTGTGCTTTAAATTGCCTTTTGCCATTTTGGGTTAATACTACAGGGTCTCTTCGTGTGACATCATCTTCTATTCATTTTTACTGATATGGACATTGCTTTGGACCAACATATGGACTTGGAAATTGGACATGCTACTAATTACAGATAACAGGGTTTAACAGTGTACGTATAGCTGTAAAGGTTACACTAACAGGGATTTGTTATATTACTGAGGTCTTGGAATAGGGATCTAATAACAGCGCTGTGGAATCTGATGGTGCTATATCAATAATAAAATAATAATAAGACTAATAAGAATAGTTTTGCTTTCTTTTCTAGCATTTGAGAAATGTCACTGTTTGTTGTAGCACAGAGCAGGTTCCCCCTAGCAGTGTGTGAATTTACTTGTTTTGTATATTTTTCTCTTTATGATTTAAATAATAAAACAATTTGATCAAATTGATGGCTGATTACTTGCGACTTATAGGAGTACTAGAGGGTGCATGGCTCTATTTAATATCTCGTTTTGTGAGTGTTGGGGTCCTCCAGGGACCAGTTGTGTCTCTGGCAGATGAGTGTCATGCCTTACCCAGCAGTTATATGTAGTGATGAGTCTCACTGTACCGTGTTTTTAATAGCTTTTTTTGTAAACGAGTAAACGTGTGAAAATACACTTTTTTTTAAAACATTTTATCTTTCTACATCTGCCTGTAATATTGCAATATTGCGCTGCAGTAATATCTGGAAAGCCCTTAAAGGTGAAGCATTTTGACTGCGACACTTGTTACAGTGTTTTAAAGGAAGTGATATGTTTTATCTATTCACGTGGACACGAGTTTTCCATTGTAAACTTCTCTTTATGAACTGGTACGTCACTGACTGCTTGATGAAGACAATTGGCGCTTTATTAGTGCTATGAATAGTTATGCACTTTTTTTTTACCCATAAAAAAATATTTATTTTAAAGCTTGATTTTTAACTTTGATAATTATATCAGTTATTTATTTAGCTCTGACTTTTATTTAGTATTTTGATTTTTTATCGCTGGGGGGACAGTGTTTGAGTTTAAGCTGCTACCAGAAAATGTTCATTAGGAATTATGGGCATATACACTGAGGGCAGTTTTATCATGTTTGGTCACACATTTATTTTGCTACCTAGCTATACGCTCTCAGAGAGACTTGGACTTCCACACCAGAACAGGAAGCATGCTGATGAGACCTACAGAGTCAAAACTCCAGTCCATGGATGGTTTCTGGCACTGCTCCTCTTAATTATTTTTTTTTTTTTTTAAAGCTGTGTTTTAAACAGTCTATCACTAAGGGTGTAGGTCTGAAAGTCTGCTTGCCTGTGCTCATTTGCATATCAAACTTGGAACTCTGGGATAGTTGTGAAACATGATTTCTCAAATTTCTATGCCCAAGAAGGACTTCTCGAAGTGTTTGTGTGTGTGTTTCTCTCTCTCTTTATATATATATATATATATATATATATATATATATATATATATGTATATGTAAAACAGAAAGTGGTGGTTTTAAGTATTATGGGAAAATAATGCTATGCAATCAATAATCATAATAAATCATACAATCAAATGTCAAGTGGTTTATAAATTACTCATTTTTTCCCTAATACACACGTCACGGTTGTGTATCTTTTATAATGTTGTAGTAAATGATCCATCTCCTCTGCTGTAGTGTAAATAATGCAGCTTTTATTTATTCATTCGAATACAGCAACACATTATTCATCACTGATCGCTCAAACTTCTCTTTACACATGATGTCATCAATATAGTACTAATACATAAACACAGAAATAATCAGGAACAGTCAAATAACCTAATAGAAATGGCAAAATGTTATTATGCAAATTGCTGCCTTTTTCATTATAGATTGGGCAAATTATTTAATTTAATTTTTTTCTTGCAGAAATTGATTTTTTTTCAAGCCAAATATTTACAAGCCAAAATGCAGACAATTATGTTCAAATTAAAAACATTTAAAACACTTGAAGTGCTTATTGATTTATTTTTTGTCACAGGAGGCAAACAGTGCCTCTTACCATATATTCTCCATTTGGTTGAAACCTTTCACACAACTCTGCCCCAATCTTTGCTTTTAGAGCATGAAACCTCTCTGAGATTTTTTTTTGTTGTCTTTCCAATAGACTACTTGATAATGGCTTTTGGCTGCAGTATTGTAGGATTAAATCCCACTGGGTGAGCAAATGCATTTTCAAACATCTCAATCTTGCACATTAAATGAATCACATGATACATGCCAGTAAACCCAAGAAGCTTATTAATTGTCTTACTGTGTGATGGGATGTTGTTAAATCAGAAAATAAACATTTTAAATACATTTAATAAAAACATATTCATAGCATTTCAGCTGTCTGACCACTTAGATATTACATTTTTTTTTTAAACTTTCTTTTTCGATAAAATAATTAATGTTACACCAAATTATTTATTAACTTGTAAATATTGTGTGCAAGTGATTAAAATATATGAATTGCATTTTTTTATCTAAACGCATTTAGATAAAATATTTGGAAGTAACAAAATATATATACGTCGTACAAATGGAAAATATAGCAATATACATATTTGGTAGTCAGATTCACAAAAATGGAACTTGTAAACTTGAAAACATAGCATTGCTTTTGAATAAAAATAAAATATTTTTGCATGAAATGCGTTAACACTTGCATGCTTCAGATCTGGAATTTGGCTCTAAAAGTGTGTAAAATGAGTGTTATGGGGAAAGACGATCCCCCAGAGAATAACATAACCTGTAGGTGTCTTTTATCAAGCAAGGTAATTCAAGTGTGAATTGCCACCAGTTCAAAGTAAATGTAAAATTTTACGCTCAATAGCTGAATTATAAGCATACAAAAAAAAAAAAAAAAGTACTACCTTCTAGCATGTTTCTAATATGTAAAATTAAAAATAAACGATGGTGGTGTTTGCACTCAACTATGGGTCTGGTGCCAGTATCGATGTCCCCCTCCAATATATAACCTCTAAAATATACACCAAGAAAATCTAAATATAGATTGAGTGTGGGATTATGTAAAATGTAAGATTCACTTTGAAATCATAATTTAGGAATAACGCTGATTGTGTTTAAAATAAGTCCTCTGGGCGACTGAATGTTCTCCTTTCACATTCTCTTACTGTTGTGTTTAGCAGCTGGATTGGCTACATGTCCTGTACTATTTGAATGGATCATGCATTTTGCTGAATGAATTATGTGAACCTGAATGTGAACTAGTTCCGACTGATTCGGGCACTATTTGAGAAAAGTTATATGGAGAAAATTCAGTTCTGCTCAGAAATCACTTTCTTTTAGTTTTTTTCTATTTTTAAATGTTTTTTCTTTTATTGAGGCATAAATAGTATAGGTACAGAAAATAAAAAAGGGGAGATATATGGAGTGGTCACACATCTAAATTACTGCAGTATGCACAATGTTATATACACTCCATGGCTTGACTGCCTCATTTTACACGTTGTAACACACAGACTAAACTGACACTTCGGAACTTACAGTATAACATTGCTAGCAGGTAAAGATAGTGAACTACATGTGTATTATAATGTTAGAAGTCACTTTCTAATGCTTCCATTTTAAACTCTATATGACAAGTGTTACGTTGATTATGGGTGCTAACCTTTCTCAGATTTATCTTTGTGTGCACTATATCTTATTATCTGTCAGGATTCCCCAATATCTTCCTTCCGATCGGCATTACCCGTATGACTTCCGGGTTTCTCCAATCCGACTCCGCCCATGCGTCTGACGTCACTCACTTCCCTTACAAAAGGAATTTTTTTTTTAAACGAATCTGCAGTTGTCTGGCAGTTGTCTGGTAAGCAGCTACAGAGGTCAGACTTAAATTGCTATTCTCTGGAACTGCAATGTTTTACATTGTAGCACAAAGTGCAAAAGGCTCACAGCACCCAGATAACTTCAATTAGCTGAAGTGTTCTGGGTGCCTACAGTGTCCCTTTAAGCATAATTGAAGAGAAGATGGAACTATGTAAGACACTCCGAAGACCACACATATCTAGGTTCCTATTCTGCTAAGGACACATTGTGAAAACTAACAGTTAAAGTGAAAAAAAAAGAAAGTGTGTTCCACAGTATGGAAACAATAAATGAATACATGTTTTTCTTTAAAAGGTTGTATGGTAAAGTTTTCGATTACGTAATACATATACTTTTAGCAATATTAAGATTAGTTTCTAAATTGCTAAAGACGTCCGGAAATCTTGAAAAAAGGTATATATGAAGGATCTTAAAAAATCCAGTTGCCTTTAAGTCTGCCTACCTGTCAAATGATTTATATGTTTTATAAACTTGCATTTGAGCAATTATTGCCAATAATGAATAAATAAACATACGCTCAAATTGGGAGTGAAGAAGAAGAAAAAAGTTAATACAAATGGAGTTCTAAAACTCTATGCGCTGATTGGAATTTACCTTCACTTGTCTTGTTGAATTGTCTGAGTGTTGAGAACCAAAGGTATCATGGTCCATGGTGGTGGAGATTTCTGTGGATCACAGTGAAGACTTTTGATGTGTACCCTGGTCTCCTGTATAGCCTGCAGTAGATGTGTAAAACAATGGTCACAAGTGAGCATGTAGTATATGCAACAGATAATAACTATAATAAAATATTAATAATGTTCGTACGTATAACTCATCCAATATTGTTTTTCCGCTAGAATGACCACATGGACTTACTTCAGCATGTTGTGAGAGCCAGGTGCACACTTAGGAACTTAGGATTAGGTTAGGAGAACATAGTCGAAGATGCATTAAAGGATTTATGAAGATGAAGAGTTAAAATTCAGTACAGTGGAACAGCTTAAGAAACCCAGGGACTTTTAGCCCTCTGGTACCGCACCCCACTCCAGACCCACACATACGACCCCACTACAGACGACACTTGCTGGAGATGCACTAGACACACGGGCACATACCTCCACATCTGGTGGGAATGCCCACTCATCCAACCCTACTGGGAATCCATATACCAAATCATTAAGAGATTCACCGACATCCCCCCACCGAAGGACCCTGCAACATTCCTCATACACCACACCAAGACAAAGTCATCTGTTTATAAAAAATCCCTCACAATCCGAATACGCAATGTGGCTAAAAGTCTCATCCCCATCTATTGGAAAAAACAAATTGCACCGCCCATAGACACTTGGTACCGACGCATGGAGGAACTCAGAACACTAGAGGAGCTATCCTTGATGGCAGAAGGGAAATCCCAGACTTACCTGACGATCTGGACACACTGGCTACTGACTACTGCACGCCCGGACTTCCAAGCCATGCTCCACTGACCTAGACGAACTGACTCAGTCTATGCAAGGACCCGACAAGACGGGAACCCCACCCCTATCCCCCCCCATCTGCCCCCCCCCATCCGCCCCCCCCCCTCTCGTGGACCAGAAGGCGAGGACGTGCGACTGCTGGGGGATAACCCACGGTAATGTGGCTAGGCAAGCCTGGCACGACAAGTAAAGAGGCATCACACGCAAGGTTGGAGAAAGGAGACCTGGAACATGAACACCTCACACAGGCCTCCGAGCCTGACTCAGATACACCTTGATGGTTTCGAGGCACTTAACACTGCTGCAGGCACACACACAGTAGCTCACGAGACAGGGGAACCAAGGAAGGGGATACAGAGCGGAGACCCCCAACACAGATAGGGCAGGCACGCCCAATAGGGGTAAATAGACGCACACCCAGGGCACAGGGCACGGAACCCCCCCTATGGGGAGGAACACACTACAACCCTAGCACCCACCCTAGTGGACCCCCTAGACTATGGGTGCCACAAACACCAACAAGGCAGTACTCCAACTATAAGAAACACACGAAACGCATTAGCCCATTAGGGCGCAGGTGTAAGAGGGACCCCAATAATCGCCTAGGGCCACAGCCTAAGGCACACATACTGCGGGCCCTGCGAAACCCACCAATATATACCACACATGCCATAAAGTGACCTGCGAGTCACCAAGGTTTGCATTCGAGACAAATGTTCCAGGTGTTAAGCTACCTTAGAAGATCTTACCAACCTGTGGGACCAGCGAGTCCACGTCGATGAGGTGCCACATCGTCATGACATCGAAAATTACTTAATGTACAATATATTCACAAAAAACAAAACAACGGTGAGACCTGCGAGTCTCAAATAATCGATGTCCATATAACTGATGAAACCTGCGAGTTTCGAAACGTTCAATTGATATGTTGACACAAACGGTTACAATATGGAGACCTGCGAGTCTCAATGTTTCTTAAATCTTTGAAAACGAATAAACAGATATTTACAAAAAAAAAAAGAAACCCAGGGACAGGTTGAAAAGATCAAATTGCTAGGTAAAGCGACAATGGACATTTAGATTAAAAACATGTCATCCTTCAGGACTCAGTGTGGTTATTGATCCGTTTCCTCTTAATATCATTACTTGGTTCAATTAACTTACATCACTCCCACTGTTTACACGGTTTGCATTATGAAATGAATACAGGCTGGGCTTGATTTTAAACAATATTGACAGTAAAAGGTATTGTCTACTTATGCCTTTGGAGATAAAACGTTGTGTTGATTAAGTAAAAATGAATATAATGCACTGGTGTTCCCCCCAACAATTAAAATGGTCAGACTGGGGATGCAAGGGCACAAGGCCTAATTTGGAGAGGTGTCATCTAGCATCATCTATGACACATAGAGCGTATGCCATGCTTTTCCATAATTGCTAAAAGAGCAGGTTATGTAGACTGCACATATATGGAAATGTATGGTACATGCACAGAGTCACAGCAGATATTATAGAATAGGATTTACTATCAGCATTATCTAGTCAGGAGGTTTGGTGATTGTTGGCAAATGACTAGATTATCTTCTGGTCATCACTAATGTCCACATGTGGTCTCTCTTTGGTTTTTTATTGTATATAGTGTGTATTGCTTTTGGGTGATAGTTTTTGAGTACTGCATTCATTATATATTCATTAAAAGTTAAGCTTTATTTTTCTTTCACCCTAGGGTGGATTCCCACCTTTTAGGGACTACTATCTATCCCTTCCCTTTATCCTTATCTAGCCCCCCTAGGGTTCCCACTCCTAAGGATACAATATAGTATGTCCTAATTCTCCTGATATTCCTAATTAGTATTTGTTATTAGTGAATTTATTCACTAGGGGTTACCCCCCATTCAGGAGGTAAGTTTACTTTCACCTGTATTATATTACCGTATTTATCGGCGTATAACACGCAGTTTTTTCCCCTGAAAATAGGGGAAAAATCGTGGGTGCGTGTTATACGCCGATATCCCATAATTACTTACCTGTCCTGAAGCGTGGGCCGGCTTCACAGCTTGCACCGCGGTACAGGAACTTTAATTTCATGTTCCGGTTTCCGGCGGGACTGAAAGGAAGTGTGCACACTTCCTTTCAGTCCCGCCGGAAACCGGAACATGAAATTAAAGTTCCTGTACCGCGGTGCAAGCTGTGAAGCCGGCCCACGCTTCAGGACAGGTAAGTAATTATGGGAGGGGAAGTACACTATGGGAGGGGAGGGAAGTACACTATGGGAGGGGAGGGAAGTACACTATGGGAGGGGAGGGAAGTACACTATGGGAGGGGAGGGAAGTACACTATGGGAGGGGAGGGGGAGGAAGTACACTATGGGAGGGGAGGGGGGGAGAATACTATGGGGGGGGGGGAGAATGGGAGGGGGGGGAGAATGGGAGGGGAGGGGGAGAATACTATGGGAGGGGAGGGGGAGAATACTATGGGAGGGGAGGGGGAGAATACTATGGGAGGGGAGGGGGAGAATACTATGGGAGGGGAGGGGTGGAGAATACTATGGGAGGGGATGGTGGGAGAATACTATGGGAGGGGAGGGGGGGAGAATACTATGGGAGGGAAGGGGGGGAGAATACTATGGGAGGGGAGGGGGGGAGAATACTATGGGAGGGGGGGAGAATACTATGGGAGGGGAGGGGGGGAGAATACTATGGGAGGGGAGGGGGGGAGAATACTATGGGAGGGGAGGGGGGGAGAATACTATGGGAGGGGAGGGGGGGAGAATACTATGGGAGGGGAGGGGGGGAGAATACTATGGGAGGGGAGGGGAGGGGGGAGAATACTATGGGAGGGGAGGGGATGGGGGGAGAATACTATGGGAGGGGAGGGGATGGGGGGGAGAATACTATGGGAGGGGAGAGGATGGGGGGGAGAATACTATGGGAGGGGAGAGGATGGGGGGGAGAATACTATGGGAGGGGAGGGGATGGGGGGGAGAATACTATGGGAGGGGAGAGGATGGGGGGGAGAATACTATGGGAGGGAGAATACTATGGGAGGGGAGGGGATGGGGGGGAGAATACTATGGGAGGGAGAATACTATGGGAGGGGAGGGGATGGGGGGGAGAATACTATGGGAGGGGAGGGGATGGGGGGGAGAATACTATGGGAGGGGGGGAGAATACTATGGGATGGGGGGGGGAAATTTCCTGGAATTTCTTTCTAAAAATGAGGTGCGTGTTATACGCCGGTGCGTGTTATACGCCGATAAATACGGTATTTATTGCCACTGTCTGTGAGATGTTGGAACCTTGAGGACCTATTCTTGACAAAGACCTAAATTGGTTCAAACCAGGTCAACTTTCACGAGGAAAAAGAAAGAGGGCATCAGATTTCATTAATTTTATTATTGTTTTTTTAATTAAAAAAATGGTATGCATATGTATAGCTGTCCAGTATTTCAATATAGTTTACATGCAAGCCTGTTTTCTTTTGTGGTTAATGTAGGTTTCCTTTCGCATTGGTCTAGAGGGCAAAACAAATCCTAATCAAACAAACACCTCTCACGTTCACCTGAGCTCTAGTTGTGCACCTCACACAGAGGATACATTCATTCAAGAATTATCCCCCTTCCTCTTTCTGCCCTGCGCAGTAGCTGGTATTAATACAGTGCTTTGTGGTAGAACTTAGGAAGGAAGGAGAAAGGGAACTGTCTGCAGATTTAATATAATTTGCCATAGTTTTTTTGGAAAGAATTAACAAATATATAAAACACAATAAGAATGCAAATTTACATAAATGCCTTCCTCCTAACAGTCTTGAGTTAGGTGGAACAGTCCTGAATTTATGGTTCTGTTCTGCTGTTCCCACGTTTCTTTTAACCAATTTCGCAATTATTAGACACACACACGCTCTGCCAAGAGCATACAAGACATTCAGCCCATGGGTAAAGCAAGTCAGATGCCGTAGGGATAATTGTGGGACAAAATATTACAAATAATATTTAGTTTTTTAAATTACGAAAATGTAATGATTTTATTAATATTACAAATATTAATAATTATTAATATGAATATTAATATGCCAATAATAATTATTATAGGACCATGTTCACAATTTTGATTTTAAGAGATACCTACTATTTTATATTTCTGACAACGCGCTGCTCAATAGAGCAGATGAGAAGGTCTGGCCAGCACAGCAGATTGACATGCCACAATTATCAGATGACTTGCCCCTTTTTCAGGGAAGCTCTGAACCCAATAAGACATGACCCACCCACCTCTGTGGGCCTACCAGCCTTTTCTGAATTTCTACCTCGTAATGTAATAAATCTGCACATTAAATGATCACATATAATGATTATGTTATAGCTATACATCCCATGATTTACATTAAAAAAATAAATAAATTCTGCCCCTCCAAAAAAATAAAAAGACGAGTTTAAATAAATAACTTTTTATATCTGGTAAAGAAACATAGATTTTCCCCCTTGAAATACAGTCTCCTCTGGCCAGTATCCAATGGATCTGATTTGCCCACCACCACTGAAGGTTTTCCTTAACTCACATTTAACACTGTGAAGTCCAATCCACACACATAAATACATTTACATTTCTGTATTATTTGAAATCCAGCTTCCTCACCAAACATTTTCTGTAAAAAAAAAAAAAAAATCTAAATAATGTAAAAAAATATTAAATAAATAATAAAGTTTGATAATATTTTTTTAGTATGGGACATTTTATTTTGCTAATTATTGGAAGAATGCTGATTTGTCTAGTAATCCCCAAGGCATCATAGGAATTAAGAAGTAATAATTGACAACCATTGCTCCTTTTGTTGTTGTTCCCAATGTTAGTTTATTTACAGTGGGTGTGGGTTTGTAGATTGGACACAATGGGTTCTGTTATAGTCTTGATTTGCTATGTCAATTCACCAACCTGCTCTGTAAGATAAAAGGCTATCGTCACGATGGACACAATGATTGTAATTAAAGGTTCTTCCTGGACTACACTGATAACATTAAAATCTGTAAGCACGAAATAGCATGTTGCTTTTTGAAACAGGTATTGTTTGGCCCACAGCATTCATACAATTTGATCTGTGCTTTGATTCACTAAGCAATGAGTTCGATAAATTGCAACATTTAAATTAAATCAAAAGAGCTCAGATTAGCTGCTTTGGAACAGTCAGCTATTTGGCCTACATTTTACTTTCTGCTTTTCAACTCACCAAATCAGGTCTCTCAACTGTCCTGCTTTTGGCAGGACAGTCACGATTTTCAGTACTCTCTCGCTGTCCTGATTTAGTGCCCTGGTGTCCTGTATTTGTCTGCCATCCTGGTATTCTGGCCAAGCTGTCACAATATTTCTGTGGGCCTGTCCAACTCATATCACTGGTGACACCCCTGAAGTCCTACACACAGTGTTGGGATCTATGCCACAACTCATCACTTAATGAATAACCTCCCTCCCCCTACCACCCCAGTTTAAGCCAAGTTGTAAGCAAGTGATTATAGCAATAAAACAGTATATATAGTGTATGCATAAAAAAAATGCACCAGTATTGTAGAGTTCAACGTTCCTGTGTATCCTCAAATAAATTATTCCCTAGACCAGGGGTAGACAACCTTCAACACTCCAGATGTTGTAGACTACATCTCCCATAATGCTGTTATAACCATAATGCTGGCAAAGTATCATGGGAGGAGTCATCCACAACATCTGAAGTGCCAATGGTTGCCTATCCTTGCACTAGACCCTTTTGAGCTTATGATGCCTTCTGTTTCTATATGGTGTTGTGGCCAGTGGCTCCTTAAATCTCACATTTAATTCACATAATTAAATTCTTCTTAGTTAACCTGACCTTATATGGTGGACCTAATAACCAGTCACTGTGAAAAATCCACCCTCTTTAGAGGTCACCAGGCTCAATTCACACATTCAGAAATTCAAAATGGATTTTATTAGATGGCACAGCTAGGACTAAACTGCTTGCACTAAACTGTCAACTAGGGTGTTTGGGGGTAAGCTGGGGAACTGTTTAATCATATCAATGGTGACATTTTATTATTTCCATATTTGTAACATTGACACTTCTTGAAGTTAAATTTTTAAACATTGTCACGCACTATAAACCTAAATGCTTATAAGACAAATGCCGTACTCAGATCACAATATAATATATGTAATAGAGATAACGCACTATATGAAACCAACACTTAAAACCCACTGTGATAATATAACATTATATCTATAGTGCCGGGTTTGAAAATACACAAATAACAACTCGAGTCTATGATTTAAAGCTTTAATGACGTTTTTATAAAAAAAATCCCAACATCATGATTACAGAGGTGGCAGTTTAAGAAAGCAAACAATATATTGTGGCACATAAATAATATTTGTGGCTTACGGGAATGTTGCAAAGCTTCTCTGTGGCTAATTACTAACAGTTTGTCAGAAACTGGTGGATTCCAGTGTTGTAGGTATTTTAGTAAATGGAGCTTACAAATAGAGAGAGTAAACCCGTTTTTTAATCATTCAATGTATATAGCGTCAACAATTTTACAGTGTGATATAAAACAATAGATAAATGACATACAAATAAATGTGTATAGAAAGAAAGGGCAGAGAAGGCCTAGCTTGAATACATTTATGAGAGAAAGAAGAGCAATCTAGAAGAGAGAAGAAGAAGGTTAGGTTTAAGAAAGAAGTGTGTAGAACGTGTGGAATTGAAAAGGGATAGAGTGAAACTGAAGAACTCGTGTTAAGTGATACATTACCAAGGAAGATTGTACACTTTGCTGAACGTGCAAAGCAAGCCGTTTGTGGACATGTAGTACAACTTGTGTGGTTTCGTTCTATATCAGTTTCTCTTTGATGTACTTGTCTACCATTCATTTTTCTGCTTTAGCCATCGGCCAGTTATCCATTTCCAGAAGAAATGTATAGTCCACCTTTTCAAAGAGTAACAAAACTAAATTGTCAATCAGATCTTAAATTATCTGCTAAATTTGTCCGTGTCCTTCTCCGACCTTCGATCACAAGATAAATTATCTGCCAAATTTGTCAGTGGCCTTCTTTGACCTGTAGATAATCGGAGATAAATTGTACATCCATTTTATTGTATAAAAAAATGTGAATATACGCATTGTAACGAATGCTGGTATAACAGCTACCCATTCGTCTATTTCCTCCCGAACTGCAAGAGCATGAGTGATTATAGCTCGCAGTTCAGGTGTTGAGGTGAACGATTTTCCATACGAAATAACAGCCTCCCAAGTAGATTCTCCCAGTAAAGCAGACAGGTACCCAAACATCAGCCGAAACTAGATGAAGGGGGTAACACGAATCATTTTAATGGTGCCACACTGGCTTTTATGCAAGCCCCAATGCAAGGGAACCTCCCACGTGGACCTTGTGGGGGACAGGGACACAAAGCGTAGAGCCAAAAATAATACAGTTCCAAACTGTTACACTCCCAGTTCAAACAGATAATTGTAGATTATGCTAGCTTTAGTGTACCTATAATCTTAATTTTATTAATAACAAGGAGGCGAGTATTTGCTTAAGTCTCTCTTTACTAGAACTCCACAGCAGCACAGAAAAACAACCAATCAGAAAAAAGTTAGGTACTATAAAACTCCCTTCCCCATGCAGGTACCCAATGTAGCAACCAAAATTACCTAAATATGCAGATATCCCAGCCCTACGTATGAAAAACAGATATAAGAAACAATTGACAGGTAGCAGAGACAACAAGCAGAGTTGCATACGTACCTGATTAATCTAAACTATGAAATTAAACAAGGGAGGGATAAGAATGGGTGGGAAATACTCGCCTCCTGTCATTAATAAAATTAAGATTATAGGTACACTAAAGCTAGCATAATCTACAATTTTATAACATGACAGGAGGCTTCGTATGTGCTGTTTTAACGCTCAGTACACCAATCCAACGCTGATTGTGTCGCTGGTACCTATTCCAGGAGATATCAGAGTAATCCTAATTGGACTTTCAAAATGCGATAAACGACAGTAGTTTGATCAAAGAAGATGCCAGCCGACGAAGCATCTCAAACACGGAAAAAAACACCATCCGCTGAAAGATTCATTGTACGTGGTGTTGCGACCTGTTTCCTATCAGTCGGTCCACGAGCTGGCAAGCTGACCTATCAGCCATTTTCCTCTAGCAGTAAAAATTGAAGGTCATTTGCGGACTTAGGGCCGCGAGAAGAAACTGCCACCATGTCTCAACTCTTGATCTGCAAGGAGGTTTCTCCGATCGTGCCAGGATCATCCGGTGATGTGGCTTTGCAGATAGATCTCTAATCTCAAGGAATGCGTCTAAGTCCACCAACAATATCGCAATAGAATCGAGTAGGATCTTTCGTTCCCTCCTGGTCTACCCGGTGAGATGTCTCATTCGAGAATACATTTATTATGTAGGCAAGCATGTGGTCAAACCAGCCGTATCCTAAGAGATTCCATTATTCCAAATGGACTGTAATCCTCGGTTGCGATAGAGAAAAGACTCCAAAAGGGCGTCTATTCAGGGTTCCGAACTGAACTTGTGTGGAGAAACGGTGGTCGACTATTCAGGGAGTAGTGAATTCCAGAAATATTCAAAGGGATGGGAAGCGTAAACCGGAGTGGAGATTTCCATCCAGATATGTCATCGGCTAAGAATGAAAGATGTACGGATCCAGTGGTGATTGGGACCTGTAAACCACGAAGAGTCCTCACGTGCTGTAGTGAGTGAGTGAGATAATCCTATTACCCGTAACCCAAATCCTGTTCCATGCCCGACCTGTCAAAAATTTGTGTAGGGGTTCCTGGTGTACACGCCACCTACAAGATAGGGTAAAATATAGTGAGACCCTTAGGTCCCTGTACCCCTGACTGTCCAGGCACGTAACTCCCAGAGTAGACCCTAGGTCAAGGGACCCAGGAATGTGAGTTTGATAATTGAAGTCAAAGTCTACCTAAAGAGGGATACCTCCCTTCTTATCTTGGAGTCCCGCATACACATAGTGTTCTCCAATGCACAGGCAAGGCGTAAAGTCCCTTTGTTCATGACAGGTGACTCCAGAGAGCAGATATAGCGGTAGATGAAAAGGTGGGTTAGTGCGAATCCAAAATAACATGGCTCCCGTGAGGGATCTATAGAGTATAGACGGAGGGCCCACCATCTCCGAACCCTGTTCACCAGGTACGTGCTCCGAGGAGATGGGGCATTCCTGTCATCTTATCCCAAGATCGTAATGACCGGGGAACTCAAGACAACCGGGGTGTCCGGATCCAGTAGATCCATTACATGGATCCATTACATAGATCCATTACATGAAGTCAGGCAGTTAGGAGCCTGACTTCCAACGAAGCAAGAATCCTGTAAGCAGATCTCCATAGAGGTATGTACAGCTGGGGGAGGAGCCGCGATCAGGGCGCCCCCTCCTCCACCCATCGGACGCATGCGGTCTGGAGCCGGAGCCGGCCGCGGTAAGCGGCCACGTGTGTAAGCGGCCACGTGTGGATCACGAGTACCCCAGGGACCGGTAGGAAAAGCACGGGACCGCCGGAGGGGAGTCCGCGGTACTGGGGCTCGGGGATTAGGAGGCAGCAAGCTGATTGTCAGCTTCCAGCAAACACCCGAGCGGCACATAACCCGCCCGACATAGAAGGGCAGAAGAGAATAAAGCTGATGACAGTATCTGGGTAATAGGAGGAAGTTAGGCAAAAATAGAGAGTGTTAGAGGACGAAAGGCTCTATAGAAAGACATGCAGGGAAATGCTAATGGTAGCAGATGTAGCTACTCTGACAGATGGGCAGAGGGGGAAAGAAAAATAAGGGAATAGTAAGGGCAGAAAAGTCACAAAGACCCCTAAACCAAATGCATAAACACAGAAACAATCAAGGCATAAACTACAGAAAATAGTAAATTCCCCCACAGATAAAATATAAATACTGAACATAAATAAATGAATCAATCCCAAAGCCCCCAACTAATATTAGCAGGAGGCAGTGGTACTCTGACCTGTACTGTATGCGGAGCAGCAAAGAAAGAGGAAATGATGCATGGGAAAGGGAGTTTTATAGTACCTAACTTTTTTCTGATTGGTTGTTTTTCTGTGCTGCTGTGGAGTTCTAGTAAAGAGAGACTTAAGCAAATACGAAGCCTCCTGTCATGGTATAAAATTCCCTCCTCTCTGCCTGGAGATAATTGAGTCAGATACTGTAATAACAAATTTAATTTGTTTCATGAATCGACCATATGGCAATTCAGAGTTCCGGAATTTGGACAAATCGCTGACCGCAAACCCAAATGCACAAGTCTATTTCTACAATTGCCTAAGTCTAGGGACTACAATAAATCATCAGACTATAAATAAATATAAAAAGAATGATCTTTATTACATATAACACGGCCAAATTATAGTCTTGCAGAACAAAACAAATCAATATAAAAATTAAAAATTAAAATTCACTCAGCTATTTTCAGTAGCTATTTACTAAGTGAGCTATTGTTTTGTTTTTTGTTTCCTCTGGTGTCTCCCCGATCTGCTTACAGTGGGAAAAGCCGTTGATCTGTTTAGCAAGAGTTTGCCCTTATGGATTTCCTATTCATCTAATTCTGCAGTGGAAGATGGTCTTGCACACTATTGAACGATCTACGAGATCTAACTGTTATCTGCGGAATATTGTAACACATCGGAGCTCTGAAAAGCAGAGCAGAAAATTGTCAAATTGTCAAAATGTGTTACTACGATTGTTTTACATTAAATAAGCTCACACAAGGTACATATTGATAAAGCATTGAAAGTAAAAAAAAATATTGATATTCCCCCCCCCCCCCAAGAATTACACAGACTAGTTATAATTTAAAAAAATATTTGCAGAAAGCATTAAAAACAAAACATTATTTTTCATTACAATTATAACTATGGCTCATGGAACCGTTTTTTCCCCCTCAAAAATATACATAAAAACGGCACAGTTTTGTTGGAGAGTGCGTACACCTCTCGTTCCAGCTGTTGTCACATGCCTGCATCAGCACGGTTTGGCTAGAGTCAAACATGAAGTCATTTGCAAACATCATAATCTGCACTGAACTGCCGCGCTGTTTGGCAACTCTTTGAACTGGCTAATTTATTGTGCAAAAGAAATCAGTAGAGTGTCACAGGTTTCCTCAAAGCACTACTTGTCTTTCTCCAAATGTATCACCCTGTGAGCACTTAAACTTCTTAACACCTATGGTATCCTTTTTTATGACCGTATTACTCCTGTATCACTGTCAAGCTATATAGTGCTAGGATATTTGGCAGTTTAATCTTTACTATAATAATATAATTAAAAAATATATATAATAATTAAAATGTGGATATTCCTTTCAGCCAGTATCTCTCATTTTCTGATTCTTTGTTTCGAATGCTTTAATAGATGGATATGTTTAATCAAATAAAAAAATAAAATATTAACTACTATAGTTGTTTTTATTGGTTGGCATGTTCATATGGGTTTGAAATATGGAAGCGGTTTTACGTAACGCTAATTTTGTTTTACAGGTTTTTGATAGTACTTGGATGTCTGATTCTAGCCATTCTTACAACCTTCAGAGAGTACGAGGATGCGTCTGGGGACTGGTTACTGCTTTTAGTAAGTATATATAACAATGGAACAATATTTGCTTGATACGTTATAACTTGAAATCAGTTTAGCTTGCTGAAATGCTATCTGTGTGAAGAGTGTGTTCTCGTTTTCAAATTTTATAAATTAACCTTGCTACACCCTCTGACTATCAGACAACCAGTCCTGTTACTTCCTGGTTTGTTTAGCTCAGTGCAGCTAAGCGCAACACGCAGCAATTGTTCAGAGCACTTGCCTTGCAAAGATTTCTCATTGAACTGCATTGTGAAGTCTGTGATTGGACAGCCACAACAAGTCTGTTTGGGGTTAGAAGGGGAGGGCTTGCAAAGGCTGCAGACAACAGATGTAGACAAATTCCACTAAAAATTCCCAAATTCTAATCTGAATGACAATTCATATATTTATTAAACCCAAATTCTCATATTTACTAAACCTAAATTCAGATGAAAATCTGCTAAATCACCTGAATACAGTCGTTGTCTCTCTAAGGCAAGCATGTCAAACTCGCGGGCCGCATGCGGCCCACAAGGACCATCTTTACCCGGCTGAGGAGAAGGGCCACCAAGGTAGCTCAGTGTTCCTGCTCCTCACTGCTCCCTCGCGCGCCGTCTGTAGTGAAGCGTCATATTCCGGCACCCGGCATCACTAAACCGCGCGAGGGAGCAGTGAGGAGCATATAGAAGGACCCCAGGGAGATGCCCCACATGGGCTCCAAAAGGTAGGGAGCAATAAAGCAAAGTATGTGTGTGTGTCTGTCAGTGTGTCTGTGAGTATGTGTGTGTGTCAGTGAGTATGTGTGTGTATCTGTATGTGTGTGTGTCTGTCTGTCAGTGAGTATGTGTGTGTCTGTCTGTCAGTGAGTATGTGTGTGTGTGTCTGCCAGTGAGTATGTGTGTGTGTCTGTCAGTGAGTATGTGTGTGTGTCTGTCAGTGAGTATATGTGTGTGTGTCAGTGTGTGTATCAGCGGGAGGATCAGATTTAGAACAGCATGGTAGAGGGGGTTGCTCTGTACTAGAGGGGGTTTATACTGTACTTTTTTAAATAAACCTACGTTTCAATGAAAATGTAATATTTTTTTTTGCGGCCCACATAAACTTAAACCTTGTTTATGTGGCCCGTGCCAGACTTTGAGTTTGACATGCTTGCTCTAAGGTAAAAGGGTAATCCAGATATGGACCCCTGGCTCACTGTGCCAAGAGTAGTATCACTGACCACACTGATGAGGCCTAACGAACCTGGAATGATTAACTGGGGTTTCTGTATCCCTCGCACAGAGTTACCCAGCCTGCATTTTTTGATTTGTACGGCTTTTATTGGATGGGATCAGTCTGACATGCAAATGGTTTAGGGTCTCTAAAGCCGCTCTGAGCGTTGACCCACTGAAGGCCAGGCTACTTCAGCTATTGTCTGAAATTTGCTATGCATTTGTAAAAGTACAGTTTATATTATGTATATATTTTAGAGCACACTGATTGGCTCATTTCCGTGCCTTTTTGGTTCTTCAGATTCGGTTCCCGAATTGGAATCTTAGATGCAAAATGCTGAAATTCCGATATTTGGCTGAAATTCAGGAGTTACAAATTCTTTTCTGTTTTATGGAAAAATAGTTCAACTGAGCCAAATTTCTCACCGGGTACAAGTCTACTTATGAGTACTCCAATCATTGTTAGGGAAAAAGATTAGCTGGTACTTAGGATAGTTAGGGTTAGCTGGTACTTAGGATAGTTAGGGTTAGCTGGTACTTAGGATAGTTAGGGTTAGCTGGTACTTAGGATAGTTAGGGTTAGATGGTGCTTAGGATAGTTAGGGTTAGCTGGTACTTAGGATAGTTAGGGTTAGCTGGTACTTAGGATAGTAAGGGTTAGCTGGTACTTAGGATAGTTAGGGTTAGCTGGTACTTAGGATAGTTAGGGTTAGTGGGTACTTAGGATAGTTAGGGTTAGCTGGTACTTAGGATAGTTAGGGTTAGCTGTTACTTAGGATAGTTAGGGTAAGCTGGTACTTAGGATAGTTAGGGTTAGCTGGTACTTAGGATAGTTAGGGTAAGCTGGTACTTAGGATAGTTAGGGTTAGCTGGTACTTAGGATAGATAGGGTTAGCTGGTACTTAGGATAGATAGGGTTAGCTGGTACTTAGGATAGATAGGGTTAGCTGGTGCCTAGGATTGTTAGGGTTAGCTGGTACTTAGGTTAGTTAGGGTTAACTGGTGCTTAGGATAGTTAGGGTTAGCTGGTACGTAGGATAGTTAGGGTTAGCTGGTACTTAGGATAGTTAGGGTTAGCTGGTGCTTAGGATAGTTAGGGTTAGCTGGTACGTAGGATAGTTAGGGTTAGCTGGTACTTAGGATAGTTAGGGTTAGCTGGTGCTTAGGATAGTTAGGGTTAGCTGGTACTTAGGATAGTTAGGGTTAGCTGGTGCTTAGGATAGTTAGGGTTAGCTGGTGCTTAGGTTAGTTAGGATTAGCTGGTGCTTAGGATAGTTAGGGTTAGCTGGTACTTAGGATAGTTAGGGTTAGCTGGTACTTAGGATAGTTAGGGTTAGCTGGTACTTAGGATAGTTAGGGTTAGCTGGTACTTAGGATAGTTAGGGTTAGCTGGTGCTTAGGTTAGTTAGGATTAGCTGGTGCTTAGGATAGTTAGGGTTAGCTGGTACTTAGGATAGTTAGGGTTAGCTGGTACTTAGTAAAAACCAAAGAAAAGAAAATGTTACTTGCGCTTTCTCCTTAATCCCTATGTATATTTAGACAAATGGAGGTCATTTAGTTGCTCCAATGGCCATTGGAGGGATGCCCGCCTGCCAACGTCAAGGCAGACCCCCCTAAGCGGGTCCTAACACTGACCCTTCAGCCTGCTTCCTTGAGCTTCTGGCAAAGATATCTCTAATGAGACAGAAAGGGGTATTTTTTATATACACCCCTTTACTTATTAACCCTTAATAGGGAACACATGGGATGGGTAGCAGCATTGTAACCAGGCTGTGTGATACAAAGTAAATACAAATACAAAAAGAGAAGTCCTGCGCTTAAGGAGCAAGGACTACAACACACATCAGCCCCAATATATAGTAAAAACCAAAGAAAAGAAAATGTTACTTGCGCTTTCTCCTTAATCCCTATGTATATTTAGACAAATGGAGGTCATTTAGTTGCTCCAATGGCCATTGGAGGGATGCCCGCCTGCCAACGTCAAGGCAGACCCCCCTAAGCGGGTCCTAACACTGACCCTTCAGCCTGCTTCCTTGAGCTTCTGGCAAAGATATCTCTAATGAGACAGAAAGGGGTATTTTTTATATACACCCCTTTACTTATTAACCCTTAATAGGGAACACATGGGATGGGTAGCAGCATTGTAACCAGGCTGTGTGATACAAAGTAAATACAAATACAAAAAGAGAAGTCCTGCGCTTAAGCAGCAAGGACTACAACACACATCAGCCCCAATATATAGTAAAAACCAAAGAAAAGAAAATGTTACTTGCGCTTTCTCCTTAATCCCTATGTATATTTAGACAAATGGAGGTCATTTAGTTGCTCCAATGGCCATTGGAGGGATGCCCGCCTGCCAACGTCAAGGCAGACCCCCCTAAGCGGGTCCTAACACTGACCCTTCAGCCTGCTTCCTTGAGCTTCTGGCAAAGATATCTCTAATGAGACAGAAAGGGGTATTTTTTATATACACCCCTTTACTTATTAACCCTTAATAGGGAACACATGGGATGGGTAGCAGCATTGTAACCAGGCTGTGTGATACAAAGTAAATACAAATACAAAAAGAGAAGTCCTGCGCTTAAGCAGCAAGGACTACAACACACATCAGCCCCAATATATAGTAAAAACCAAAGAAAAGAAAATGTTACTTGCGCTTTCTCCTTAATCCCTATGTATATTTAGACAAATGGAGGTCATTTAGTTGCTCCAATGGCCATTGGAGGGATGCCCGCCTGCCAACGTCAAGGCAGACCCCCCTAAGCGGGTCCTAACACTGACCCTTCAGCCTGCTTCCTTGAGCTTCTGGCAAAGATATCTCTAATGAGACAGAAAGGGGTATTTTTTATATACACCCCTTTACTTATTAACCCTTAATAGGGAACACATGGGATGGGTAGCAGCATTGTAACCAGGCTGTGTGATACAAAGTAAATACAAATACAAAAAGAGAAGTCCTGCGCTTAAGCAGCAAGGACTACAACACACATCAGCCCCAATATATAGTAAAAACCAAAGAAAAGAAAATGTTACTTGCGCTTTCTCCTTAATCCCTATGTATATTTAGACAAATGGAGGTCATTTAGTTGCTCCAATGGCCATTGGAGGGATGCCCGCCTGCCAACGTCAAGGCAGACCCCCCTAAGCGGATCCTAACACTGACCCTTCAGCCTGCTTCCTTGAGCTTCTGGCAAAGATATCTCTAATGAGACAGAAAGGGGTATTTTTTATATACACCCCTTTACTTATTAGCTGGTACTTAGGATAGTTAGAGTTAGCTGGTACTTAGGATAGTTAGGGTTAGCTGGTACTTAGGATAGTTAGGGTTAGCTGGTGCTTAGGATAGTTAGGGTTAGCTGGTGCTTAGGTTAGTTAGGATTAGCTGGTGCTTAGGATAGTTAGGGTTAGCTGGTACTTAGGATAGTTAGGGTTAGCTGGTACTTAGGATAGTTAGGGCGTCGGAGGGGGAGGAGAGGTCACCAGTGCCGAGGGAGCCCGACGCTGGATTAAGGTGGGGGGCCCTTAGGGTGGGGGGACCTAAGGACTATATAGTGCCAGGAAAACGAGTTTGTTTTCCTGGCACTATAGTGATCCTTTAATATGAAGATGAAATAAGCTGCATTGACTCTCATGACTCCAGCACCAGTACAGGTTTGATACATAAAACATACATGCATAAAATATGTGTGAATGCGCAGTTTTCACTATGACATTTTGAATGGACACTTGTAAGGGTGACGTTTGTCCTGTGCCCCCCCCCCCCTCCTTTAGATGGACCAATAAAGGTTTTATTTAAAAAAAAAAATCAGGTAGGGACCTAAAGGGATTAAAGTTGGTATAATTTGTTTTTATATACTTCCTGAGTCAGGCTTTATTTCTTGATGTTTTCGAAACTCTTTCATTTTCAAATGTTATAAATTTTTTGATCCACAGTTGATACAACACGACCACCTGCAAACAAATAATGACTTCTCGTTTTGTCTCTGTCCTTGACAGATCCCCGCTGTGGAATATGTTTGTGCTTTATAAATGGCAGTGATAAAAAAAAATTGAAAAATAATAAATATGCATATATGTATTTTAATAAAATGCTACCACCTAGTGGCCACATCCTAGTATTGGGTTCTAAACCTCCTTCACAATAACACTGACAGTCCAGCTAGTCTAATTTCAGCCACCAGCTAGCAAACGATAGGCTAATGAGTTTGCATAATATTTTTAATTCTCACCTCCTGGCACTTTGAAGATCTGACCTGTTTAAATGCCAAACTGATGATTCCTTTCTAAACTGCTCTGAAGGCTTTCTTTAATTTAGAATTTTCCATTGGACCAAAACAAATGACCAAACACTGACTTTATTGAGAAAGAAATTCATGTTTCATTATGGGTTCATCAACTAAAGAGTTAATAGCTAGACCCTGCCCCCCCCCCCCCCCCCCTACGACCCCAAACAAAAAAAGAAGAAAAAAAGTGTTAGTGTGTATATTTATACTGTAGAAATTGTATATAGTTCCCAGTTTCAGATAGTTAGTTTATAAGATAGTTTCAGATGTGATATTAAAGTGTAGACAATCCAATCCAGTTTGTTGACTATTTGATTTCTCATTCAGGAAACGTTTGCCCTCGTCATTTTTGGAGCAGAATTTGCCTTAAGGATTTGGGCCGCTGGTTGCTGCTGTCGTTACAAAGGGTGGAAGGGAAGGCTAAAGTTTGCAAGGAAACCGCTATGTTTACTTGGTGAGCTCTTATATATTCACATTTCATTAATCTGCTGTCACAATGCAAGGTATGGTTTATTAAAATCATCATTTGAAGATTTATTTGATTGTGTATACCATGGTAACAACATCTAATTCAACTTATTTTAATTCACTGCTATTAAATCCAAACATAATGTAATTAGTGAGAGCCCAGTATGGAAACATTTAGGGTCAAGCAGAAAATCAGCTAATCTGAGAGCTCCTAAAAGTTATCTCCCTGCTAAATTCCAAAGTGAGGTATCTCAACTCACCAGTGTTTGGCGGTTACCATCAAGTGTGAACCCATCATTAGTCATTCCATGTGAGGAGTTTTATATTGATAATGCAGACATACCTTCTTGGATGCCTTACGCCGGGAGTAGGCAATCCTCGGCAAAGCATCAGAGGAGATGTAGTCTAGAACATCTGAAATGCCCAAGGTTGCCTACCCCTGCTCTAGTTCTTGGGCTGAGTTTTAAGAACAAAATATGGGGTCCCAAGTGTCACGAACGCACCCTACTTCACGAGTGTGCGTGACGTAGTTGTGGTGGCGAAGAGGTTAAAGTTCACTACTTGTTTGCACTAGACCGGAAATAATGACAAAATCCCCCTTAACAGCATCCACACTTAAACATAATATTATAACTATTACTATTTTAACGCTGCCACAACCAAGACAATTCATAAATGGGGTGCCTTGGTCCCCCATGTAAACCTAATAATAAAACCCACCAGATTCACAATATTTAAGGAATTGCAAAAATACTATTATTCTCTTCAGGTAATGTGATTCTTTACCAGACAAAGGCAGAACTTCATAAATAAATGTTTATTTTGAGCAAAAAATAGTCACAGTGCATACAAAAATATAGATGATAAACAAATTATTTACACCAACAACAGATAAAAACAAAAAGAATAAAATAACAGAAGTCCTAACAACAGATAAAAACAAAAATAATTACTCACTTTTTCAAAGTAAAAACTTCTGCCCAAGTGGTCTCTGGCAAGGAAGGATAATGGTGACTCACTCAAAATTAGATCTTGGCCCCAAGCAAGTACACCAACACCCCTATATACCCTATGGATTATCAAGTCTTACCCAGGGGAGTTAAGACGTACCTATAGAAATGATAAGTGACCACCTCCTTTGCTCGAGACCAACGTCAGTCCACATGGAAACAATCTTTTATGTACCTGCCACAGAAATAATAATTGCAACTACGAATTTGTTATTATTTTCCCATTCCCTAGACATGTCGCACACCCCACCCACGACCCAATAGGACAGACATCACCATTCCTTCCCCTATGGTCAAGTCAGGCCACTCATGTTTGGGCTTGTTTAGAAAATGGCGCTTTTCACATTCCAAATATAACAAAAATTAGGCTTAATTATAATTCAGTGGGGTAAATATAAATGTTCCTTCCTTTGGATATGATACTGGAACAAGGCTAATGGCCATTAACATATCAAAGGATTGAACTATCAATTTAGAGTTTCAGGCCCTATGGTCAAAGCCAGTTAGTTTACATTGAAACTAGACATATAGACGGCTCAAGTGTAAAATGTCTCACCTTGCAGGGCCTTTGATAGATCAAAAGGGCAATCCTTTTCACACCTTGCAGAAGCCCCTTTTTAACAAAATAGCTATTTCTCTCTGCTATTTGTCCTCTATTCAGGGATCAAATTATTGATGCACTACACAAGTTATATTAAATAGCAATATTCCATAGTGTAATAATAAATTATGTACCCTTGCCGTGACACCTTGTATAACAGTGGAGTCAATGGTTAGAGCTGGGAAACCCAGATATGAATCCTGTTCAGGCCACCCCACCAAAAGTGTCCCCTAATGATATAGCAACCTTCCTTGATGGGGGCCTTCTTCATATTCCCTTTCTATAATTGTAAAGTGCTGTGCAATATTTGCGGGGTTGTATAAATGCTAATGATGAATACCAATATCATTTTCTTCACTTGGCTTTGTTAAGCAAGTTAGTTGCAAGCTTACAGAGCTTCAGGTTTCAAAGAGACCCTTCGAGCACCAATTCAAATATAATGCGTTTAATAGGTTTTGAACTCATTAATATGCTGTATTTTTTGCATGTTCAAATTTTTATAGTTTTTGCACACAAAAAAAAAAAAATGTTTTGTAGAATTCTGCACCATAATTTTGCCGCTCCCCTTCACTCCAGAAAGACTTCTTAATAAAAGGTATGCACACATTCTCGGCCTCAACAGCACTGAGTGTAATTCACAACCTGGTTTCAAACTGTATACAGAAAGCATACAGGAAATATACATGTATATTTTATTTGGGCATATACCTACTAAACAGTTAATAAGTAAAAATAACAATTGTCAATGGAGTGTTTCTTTAATTTAAACTTTGTCTTAGATTTGATCTTCCATTATAACCTTTTTTTTTGTATTTTTTTGTATTTTTTTCTCATGTAGATATCTTTGTCCTGATTGCTTCTATACCTGTGGTGGCGGTAGGAAAAAGCCAAGGGAACGTGTTGGCCACATCTCTGCGTAGTTTGCGATTCCTTCAAATTCTACGGATGCTTCGAATGGACAGGAGAGGGGGTACATGGAAGCTTTTAGGGTCAGCCATTTGTTCACATAGCAAGGTAAATAAACCCTGTCAAACAATTTGAATATTCACAGTAACTACAAGTCCTAAAAACTAGGTAATAGATGGTTGATATGCAATGACTTAGAGATTTTCAGGGCAAAGGAGCAATGGACAGAGATCTGCCAGGTGGGGACAATGTCACTTTATTTTCTATAATTTTACATTTACTGGATGCTAGAGTGTGGAAATGATGCTGCTACATTTTAATTTGCTTGTTTCTTGTGATCTTATGACACCCCTAATTCCAATTCCCCCTTTACACTCTAAGCTCACAATATATTATAAACTGCTGCACCCCCACATTCTGGAGAAGCCACAGCTCTTGTTTTTTTGGAGGCTTATTGACGTTGATGTCATACAATGTAAATAATGCTTTTTCTCTTTTTTTTATTTTTATTTACTGAGCTATATCTCTGTTTTCTTCCGATTTTGTTCATCTAATGATCCCGTTATCTGTTTTTCTGTAGTTTTGTTATTATCTTCAGGCTGGTTGTGTCTGACTTCCCAGAAACCATTTTCATCTTCTTCCATTTTTCCTAATGATTTATTTTCACAAATAGACGTTTAGAATGTTTGCCCACATTGGATTTTGTTCTCTAAACAGTGAATTGAAGTGAATTAAAATCCAAATTTAGGATATGAAAAAAATAAAAGCATTTAGCGACCCCTAGTGTTTACATTGTGCAAGGCAGGTGAGAGTAATTATTATTATTATTAGCAGTTAGAAAGCACCAACTTATTTCGCAACCATTGATAATATATAGCACATACAAAATCTGAATGTTTTAACATTTTTCAAAAAAATATATGAAAATGTTAAAGATAAATATGAGGATATTTCTAAGTGGATCAAGATTACAAATCAGGTCTTCTTGTCATTCTATCGTAGGAGCTCATCACTGCCTGGTATATTGGTTTCTTGACACTGATTCTGTCATCGTTTCTTGTCTACCTGGTTGAGAAAGATGTTCCAGAAGTAAACGAACTAGGTGAACCTTCTCCTGAAGAATTTGAAACGTATGCCGATGCTCTGTGGTGGGGATTGGTAAGTCGGTCATTTATGTTAGATTTTTAATATCATTACTAATTTGTGTAGTATAACCTTCATACCACAATGCGATGTTGGTTACTAGATAGAACTTTCTTATCAGTCACCATCTTGTCTTTCTGAAAATATTGATACACGTTCATTGTTGAAATAGCTGCCCTTGGTGATCACCAGAATTCACTGCCATGGTCTTAAAGATCTACCCAGATCTTACCATTTCCCAAGATCTTGGGAATAATCAACGACAGACATACAACGGAGTCAATTCAGAAAATGTCCGATGTTTATGAAACATAACAAAGCCTATAAGGGAACTAAATAAGGGTCTGTCTAGGGGGAGTATCATTAATTACCAATCAAATATTGTTACTTATTATTTAACAGCATGTGCAGCCAGAACGAAATAGGCATGTAACAAATCATTGATCTAAAACTTATCAAGGAGGCATGTGCTAGGTGGGGGTCTTCTTAGAATTCATTATGCTGTTCATTGGGTAGGGGTGGGAGAGACACTTTGCCTCTCTTGGGTCGATGCTGGGGTTTCACAGATTTCCGTTGCTGTTTTTTCGTAGAGGTCACAGAAAGCTACAAATAAGATTATTAACTAACGTGAGAATTGTCGTGAAGTCAGAGTGAATTCAAATTTAAATCCAAGATAGCCGGAATGGAAAAGCTCTCCATGTCAACTCTGCTTTTAGTTCGGCTAGTTGAATGTTACATTTAAAATGATAATTTTAGTAAATAACACTATATGTTTCACTGTTTGTGGTTAGTGATGCCGATCATTTCATGATTTACATTGGTAGAAATACCGACTGGTAAATTGGCACCATGTACTCTAAATGGAAGAGTATCTACGTTTGAAACAGACTTTTTATAATATGCAAACATTTATAAAACATTGTGATTTTAGACCATAGAAATTGATTAATAAATAGCCATGTGCGGTAAAGGAAAAACAGGAAATAGTAAGGTTGGTTTTGTCCTAAATTAACTGTGCTCAGAAACATGGGTAACACATACCGTTCAGTGAATTATTATGTAGTGAATTCACTAAAAATATTTCTAAGTAATTCATTTCAAACTTCCCATTTATTACAAAGCTTGCATGGTTGTTGGGGCATGGCAAGCCTGTTTGTAACCAATTGCACAAAGAAAATAAAGATTGACTAAAAAATAAATAAAAAATTGTGACTTAATGTTGGCAGCTTTGGAAGGTTTGTTCAGACTCCAGTCCAGGAATCTAAAGGTACGTCAGTGCACTCTAGTGGTAACACATGATATAACACTTACACGATGATGCGAAAAAATATATTGAGCTTAATGTTTGTAAACGTAATCATCATCGGAATTATGCATATTGCATAAAAAAAATCCCCCAAAATATATTTTTGACATTCTTTATTTTTCAGTGCATATAAGTAGGAACATACGTACTTGCGATGCCATGGCAGCATAGACAAGTCATTCAATGGCGTACATAGTAATATAAAGCATGGCATGTATAAACATTGTATAACAAAGAACAAAAAGAATTAATAACATATACTTATCAATAAAACAGAGAACAGCTTCCCACCGAACACCTCCCTAGTAGTGTTACGTCTAAACAAGCCGATTGAGATAGTACACGTGGAATACAGCTGTTAAACCTAAAATATAATGAAACAGAACATAGTGTAATACAGTTGATGAATATATAATACCCATTGTACAGTTCTACGGAATTTGATGGCGCTATATAAATAATAAAATAATAATAATAATATAATAATCCCTGCTAAAGATTGCACTCATGGGATTTTGAAGTTAAATGCGCTCTAATGGTGCCTCCCCTGATGTTTAGGGGGCTAGTATCTCCCTCTCAGGATCAGGTATCACCCAATATCAGGAACCATGCAGGACTCCGACAGGTAGATAAGTAGAAAAGAAAATAAAAAAAAATAAAAGAAACCTCTTTTCTACTTATCTACCTATCGGAGTCCTGCATGGTTCCTGATATTGGGTGATACCTGATCCTGAGAGGGAGATACTAGCCCCCCAAACATCAGGTGAGGCACCATTAGAGCGCATTTAACTTCAAAATCCCGTGAGTGCAATCTTTAGCAGGGATTATTATATATTCATCAACTGTATTACACTATGTTTTGTTTTATTATATTTTAGGTTTAACAGCTGTATCCCACGTGTACTATATCAATCGGCATGTAAAAACATTGCACATTTTTGTAAAAGTAAGAAGAAATAAGCAAGTCAATAATTTTTTGCTTCGGTATGCTAGGCTGTATATAACAGTAAACTTGTCAAAAAATAAATAAAAGATTACAGTAAACTTGTCAAAAAGCTTGCAAGAATAAATCCCTAGCACAGTCTGCTTTAATTTTAAATCATAAAGACACTTATCCAAAACAGGCCAGGCACATGTGTCTGAACATATGTCGTAATCTAAGCTATCTAGGTAAGTTACTTCAGACAAGAGAAGAGAATTATGGATAGACATGCTAGATAAACAGTGAGTATGCTATCAAACTCGCAGATACTATAACAGGAATATAAAACCACTGGTGCCCACCGACAGAACATAATACAAACTTAAAGCATTTGCCCCATGTGAGCCTAAGGGCCAGAAGAAATATGGTGCCCAGGCCCTAATGCTGGTAGGATGCTCAGCGTATGCCCAGCAAACAACACTTCACATTCACCGGATTTTTTGTGTGCCGGACCCACAGAGTGTTACCCCACCAGCCCCAGTCAATGACAGAGTCCTGCACAATCTTATCACGTATCTGGTCACATTCCGTGACCTAAAATGGGTTTCGGGACCCTCTCCCCGAGTGCTGCATGTCCGGCAGTGTCTCAAATATATGTAAATGTTACACTTGCAAACATGGAACAATTTTCCTGTAAGTTGACAAAAATGGTACAAGATTTATTGATTTATTTGAGTATCGAACAATAATCTCTAGACAGTTCTCTATCTTGCGGCAAGAGATTGTATTTTTGAAATCTGAGATTTGTAAATTATCTGGTAAACAAACTCAGGCTGGAACTGCTGCAAAGCCACTGCCACAGAGACATACTAGGAATGGCAGATGGATTACTGTAGGATCTGGTCGACTTAGAGTTGTGGATAAAAGGCATATTGCACAGTCTGTTGTTCTACATAATTCATTTTCTGCACTTTCAGAGTGTAATGGTGTCATGGAGACAGGCACTGAGGCTAGTGGTGTTGTGCAGAGAGGCACTGAGGCTAGTGGTGTTGTGCAGAGAGGCACTGAGGCTAGTGGTGTTGTGCAGAGAGGCACTGAGGCTAGTGGTGTTGTGCAGAGAGGCACTGAGGCTAGTGGTGTTGTGCAGAGAGGCACTGAGGCTAGTGGTGTTGTGCAGAGAGGCACTGAGGCTAGTGGTGTTGTGCAGAGAGGCACTGAGGCTAGTGGTGTTGTGGAGACAGGCTCAGGCACTGAGACTAGTGGTGTTGTGGAGACAGGCTTGGAGACTATGGTGAGGCCTAATAGAAAGCAGTTGTTGTTGGGGGATTCCATCATAAGAGGTGTGGAGATGGACAATGGTGGTCTTGTGAGGTGTCTTCCCGGAGCTACTGCTCACAGAGACAAGAGACGTATCTGTAATATTGTTAAGCGAGCAAAGCAGGAAGGGGAATTGGATGTACTTGTCCATCTAGGGACACATGACTTGGCTTGCAATGAGGTTTCAGAGGTTAACACTAAAAACTTCCACACTGTCATTCTCTGAAGTTCTGCCTGTGCATAACACTCAGAACGACAGGCGGATGCGTATTAGGGACTTTAACTTGTGGCTTGGTGACTGGTGTCGGGAGCAAAGATTTGGCTTTTTTTCTCATCGTAGCTCTGTTTGGAATGGAAATAAACTGTACAAAAAAGATGGTTTGCATCTTTCTCAAAAGGGAACAAATGTTCTCAGTGAGCAGTTCAGAGGTTTTGCTAGGATGTATTTAAACTAGGAGGGGGGGGGGGGGGCAAAAGGGTGATAAAACATCACTCCAATTGTCCACCAAAACAAGGACAGAAGGTGCCTGTAGCAAGTGTGTTAAAAAATGATAAGCTTAGAGTCATGTCTACAAATGCTCACAGTTTAGGGAAAAAGATCAATGAACTTGTGGCAATAATGGCAACTGATAGTGTAGATTTAGTCGCTGTTACTGAGACATGGTATAATGAGAAAAATGACTGGGACATAGCAATACCATGGTACTCTTTATATAGAAAAGACAGGGAAGGCAAGAAAGGGGGAGGGGTGGCCCTGTATGTGAAGGATAGCATAAAATCTAGCCTAATAAAAGTTAGTGAGGAGAACATAGAGTCCGTTTGGGTTACGTTAGAATTTGGTAATCACACAGTAACTTGTGTAAGTGTGATTTACAGGCCCCCAGGACAAATTGAAGAGTTAGATAATCTACTATTTGAGGAAATAGCTAAAATGACAATTAAGGGGGAAGTTATCATCATGGGTGACTTTAATCTTCCTGATGTGAATTGGAAAGCAAAAATAGCTGCTTGTGCCAGGAGCACACATATTCTAAACTCCCTACTGGGATTGTCTCTAAAACAAGTCATTGAGGAGCCAACTCGTAAAGAGGCCATACTAGATTTAGTGTTAACAAATGGAGATTTGGTATCAGATATTACTGTAGGTGATAGTTTAGGATCCAGTGATCATCAGCCAGTGTGGTTTAATATAAAAACAGTGACCGAGTCACACCACACAAAAACAAAAGTTTTAGACTTTAGAAAAACAGACTTTTCTAAAATTAGAATATGTGTAAAGGAGTCATTATCAGACTGGAGCAATTTAAATAGAGTCCAAGAGAAATGGGATTATTTAAAAGTTGCACTGCCGAAGGCAACAGAAAATTGCATTAGGCTTGTCAGTAAAAGCAAAAAATTCAAGAAACCTCTGTGGTACTCCGCAGATCTGGCCAAAATAGTAAAAAACTAAAAGTTAGCATTTAGTAATTATAAAAAAAAAAAACAGAGTGAGGAAGACAGAATGATCTATAAGATTAGACAGAAAGAGGCTAAGCAAGTTATAAGAGCTTCCAAATCACACACAGAAGAGAAAATAGCACAGGCAGTAAAAAAGGGGGACAAAACTTTTTTTAGATACATAAATGAGAAAAGAAAAGTAAAACAAGGATTAGTTAGATTAAAAACAAAAGAAGGAAGGTATGTAGAAGAGGATAAAGGTCTAGCTGACTGCCTCAATGAATATTTTTGTTCAGTATTTACAGATGAAAATGAAGGAAAGGGACCTCCGTTAAGAAAAAGGATAAATGAGTCATTTATTACACGTGAGTTTGCAGAGGAAGAGGTTCTATTTCAACTGTCAAAAGTAAAGACAAAGAAGTCAATGGGACCTGATGGAATACACCCAAAGCTATTAAAAGAGCTTAGTGGTGTACTAGCAAAACCATTAACAGATTTATTTAACCAAGCATTGTTAACAGGAGTAGTCCCAGAAGATTGGAAGTTAGCGAATGTTGTGCCCATTCACAAGAAATGTAATAGGGAGGAGTCGGGCAACTATAGGCCAGTAAGCCTTACTTCAGTAGTGGGGAAAGTGATGGAAACCATGTTTAAGGATAGGATTGTTGAACATCTAAAAACACATGGATTTCAAGATCAGAGACAACATGGGTTTACTTCAGGGAGATCATGCCAAACTAATCTTATTGATTTTTTTATTTGGGTAACTAAAATTATAGATCAGGGTGGTGCAGTAGACATTGCTTACCTAGATTTCAGTAAGGCTTTTGACACTGTTGCACATAGAAGGCTTATCAATAAACTGCAATCTTTAAGTTTGGATTCCAATATTGTTGAATGGGTAAGGCAGTGGCTGAGTGACAGGCAACAGAGGGATGTAGTCAATGGAGTATATTCAAAGCTTGGGCTTGTCACCAGTGGGGTACCTCAGGGATCTGTACTTGGACCCATTCTCTTTAATATTTTTATTAGTGATATTGCAGAAGGTCTTGATGGTAAGGTATGTCTTTTTGCTGATGATACTAAGATATGTAACAGGGTTGATGTTCCAGGAGGGATAAGCCAAATGGCAAATGATTAGGTAAACTAGAAAAATGGTCAGAGTTGTAGCAACTGGCATTTAATGTGGATAAGTGCAAGATAATGCATCTTGGATGTAAAAACCCAAGGGCAGAGTACAGAATATTTGATCGAGTCCTAACCTCAACATCTGAGAAAAGGGATTTAGGGGTGATTATTTCTGATGACAATGTCAGACAATGTAATAGAGCAGCAGGAATTGCTAGCAGAATGCTTGGTTATATAGGGAGAGGTATTAGCAGTAGAAAGAGGGAAGTGCTCATGCTATTGTACAGAACACTGGTGAGACCTCACTTGGAGTATTGTACGCAGTACTGGAGACCGTATCTTCAGAAGGATATTGATACCTTAGAGAGAGTTCAGAGAAGGGCTACTAAACTGGTTCATGGATTGCAGGATAAAACTTACCAGGAAAGGTTAAAGGAACTTAACATGTATAGCTTGGAGGAAAGACGAGACAGGGGGGATATGATAGAAACATTTAAATACATAAAGGGAATCAACACAGTATAGGAGGAGACTATATTTAATAAAAGAAAAACTACCACAACAAGAGGACATAGTCTTAAATTAAAGGGGCAAAGTTTTAAAAATAATATCAGGAAGTATTACTTTACTGAGAGGGTAGTGGATGCATGGAATAGCCTTCCAGCTGAAGTGTTAGAGGTTAACACAGTAAATGAGTTTAAGCATGTGTGGGATAGGCATAAGGCTATCCTAACTATAAGATAAGGCCAGGGACTAATGAAAGTATTTAGAAAATTGGGCAGACTAGATGGTCGAATGGTTCTTATCTGCCGTCCCATTCTATGTTTCTATGTTTCAAAATGTAAAAAAATTAATACCAACTCCGTTACAATGGCCACCATTCGTCCAGGATTTAGGAACTAACCAGTTCTGGTCTAGTGAGATGTTTTTAAAACATAAACCTGACTTCATTCATTTATAATGAACAATATACAATAGATTGAGCTGTGTTGTTTGATCATCACCTAAACCCTTATTTGGCTCACTGTTAATATAATGTTGCAGAGATCTACAAATGTCACATTGTCAATATCTGCTGTCATTGTATTTTTTTCAGATTACACTTGCAACAATCGGTTATGGAGATAAAACCCCAAAGACTTGGGAGGGACGTCTCATTGCTGCTACCTTTTCATTGATTGGTGTCTCATTTTTTGCACTTCCTGCGGTGAGTATTATTTGGAGTGGTTATTGTCCTCCGGGGTGGTCTTCTTTCTGCGATTCTCCATGCTATTGTGTTAGACTAAGTATTTTTATAAATATAGCAACAACAAAAAAACACAGTGGTCCGCACTCATGGGCAAATCCAAATACTACTTCACAAATGAAAAAAAGGTATAGAAAAAGTAGCACATTTACCGAAAAAAGTCATAGAAATAAATACACATGACAACACACTGTAACAGCAGTCCTCGTGTATTCTAAGGTAGTTCCAATATCATATGTACAAAAAAGTATCAAGTGTGTAAAATAACACAGTATCAAAAGGTAATTTAACAAATACTTGTTGCCCTCTGCTATCAATTCACAGAGGGGAACTTGGATTCAGTAATCACTTTTGAAGTAAGAATGCTCCAAGCCCGTAGTTATTTATGGTGGGCGAGGCCCCTGTTGGAGTAGCTATGGTTGCCCATTCTGTCCATTTTAAGTTTTGAATATCTAAGGCAGAATATAATGGGGACTTTTCAATTATTAATGGATCTGCATGGTTATTAACTTTCCAGCACCTAAGGGGTGTCAAGGGTGTGGGCTTTCTCAGATGTGTAAGCCTCGTTTTCCTAGTTACCTCTTTCTAAGATTCTGGGAATCTCTCTTCATGCCCATGTTTAGAAAGGTAGGGTGCAAAAGACGTTCAAGGCATCACTTACCATTTTCTGAGTGGTCTTCTTAGGTGGTCTCTCCCCTAAACAGTAGCTGCAGGTAGCTCATTCACTCGGTATTTATCTTTTTTCCCCCTTTGGATACTGTGTTATTTTACACACTTGATACTATTTTGTACATATGATATTGGAACTATCTTGACATACACGAGGACTGCTGTTACAGTGTGATGCCATGTGTATTTATTTCTATGACTTTTTTCAGTAAATGTGCTACTTTTTCATTGACTTTTTTCATTTGTGGAGTCTTTGGATTTGTCCATGTGTGCGGACTGCTGTGTTTTTTTCTGGCAATATTTTTGAATATTTGAGAAGGGTCCAGCACCAAGGAGTTAATTGTTAATCATATGGGGGCGTGGTTCCGGCTCTGACCAAGATGGCCGCGTGAGGAGAGGGCTCCGCTCCGCCGAACCCCCAATATAGCTACTATCAGCGGCACTATAGGTATAATGGGGCGCACCAAATGCCCAGAGCACTCCCTGACCCCGGGTTACCCCCAGCAGAGACCTCTGGACAGCTTTTTACAGCCTCAGCCCGGAGAGAGCGGGGACCTCGCGAGCCCCAAGATGGCGCCCAGCCCAGCCCGGGGCCGGAAAAAACTGCACTAGAGAGGACTGAAGGCACCCTCCGGGACCTAACTGCAGCTATGGCCACCAAAGCTGACCTGCAGGCCATAACAGCCACCATACAAGAAACGCTACGGACAGAGGTTGCAGGGCTCCGCATGGAGCTTGCCGCGCACGCAGGCCGCATTACCACGATGGAGGAGGCGGATGCGGCCCTCACAGCCCTCATGGCGTCCACTGACATTGCAGTTGCCAGACAAGGCGAGATGCTGCTAACCATGCGTCGTCACCTCGAGGATGTGGATAATAGAGGTAGGCGATGTAACATCCGCATATGTGGAGTCCCAGCGGCTGAAGGGGCAGAAGATGCTTCGGACACCCTCAAGGAGCTATTACATTCAATCATGCAGCCGTCACCGCCTCCACAGATTGAATTCGAGAGGGCACATAGGCAGGGCCGGCGCTACCATAAGGTAGAAGATGACGTCATCTTCCGGCGCCGGCATCCCTACGCGGTGCGCGAGGGAGCTGAAGAGGAAGCACACATGGGAGAGTGCTCCCTCGCGCCAGCCCGGGAGCCAGCCAGCCAGGGAGCCAGCCAGCCAGGGAGCCATCCAGCCAGGGAGCCAGCCCAGGAGCCCAGGAGCCCAGCAGCACCACTGGACCCCAGGGAATCCCTTCAGCACTTTAAAAAGGTAAGGAGGCTGGGGGATTAAATTAAAAATGTGTGTGTGTGTCTGCTAGTGAGTGTCAGTGTGTGTGTCTGCTAGTGAGTGTCAGTGTGTGTGTCTGCTAGTGAGTGTCAGTGAGTGTGTCTGCTAGTGAGTGTCAGTGAGTGTGTCTGCTAGTGAGTGTCAGTGTGTGTGTCTGCTAGTGAGTGTCAGTGAGTGTCAATGAGTGTCTGCTAGTGAGTGTCAGTGTGTGTGTCTGCTAGTGTCAGTGAGTGTGTCTGCTAGTGTCAGTGAGTGTGTCTGCTAGTGTCAGTGAGTGTGTCTGCTAGTGAGTGTCAGTGTGTGTCTGCTAGTGAGTGTCAGTGAGTGTGTCTGCTAGTGAGTGTCAGTGAGTGTGTCTGATAGTGAGTGTCAGTGAGTGTGTCTGCTAGTGAGTGTCAGTGAGTGTGTCTGCTAGTGAGTGTCAGTGAGTGTGTCTGCTAGTGAGTGTCAGTAAGTGTGTTACTGTGTGTCTCTTACTGAGTGTGTTTGTGTGTATTAGTGAGTCTGTTTGATGTCTGTTAGTGAGTGTGTGTTTGTCAGTGAGAGTGTATGTTTTGTAAGTGAGTGTGTATGTATATCTGTCGCTGAGTGTGTCTGTCAGTAAATGTGTGTGTCTGTTAGCTGGTGTGCATGCATCTGTTCGTGAGAGTGTGTGTGTGTCTTCAGCACTTACCTTTCTCTAGCGCCGGACTCCCTTGGCGCTGGGGATCCCTCCGCCTCTCAGCTCCGAATGCTCTTGCCGCGCACGCATTCAAACCGCCCATAGGAGAGCATTACTCAATGCTTTCCTATGGACATTCAGTGTTTTAGAATAGCGGAAGCTCCTCTAGCGGCTGTCAGTGAGACATCCACTAGAGGCTGGATTAGCCCTCGGTGAAACATAGCAGTTTCTCTGAAACTGCTATGTTTTCAGCTGCAGGGTTAAAACTAGAGGGACCTGACACCCAGACCACTTCATTGAGCTGATGTGATCTGGGTGTCTGTTGTGGTCCTTTAATTGTGTGTGCATCTGCATGCACTGGCGTACATACCGCGGTCGCAGGGGTCACAGCCCTGCAACCCCTGCGACCAGGTGACCACCGCCATGAGTTGCGGCCCCGGCCCGCGCAGAGTAAGCGCGAGGGGGGCACGGATCAATTTGCGCACTGGGGCCCCATGGGTCATGTGTACGCCACTGCACCTACCCTGGTGTCTGCCGCAGGCTGTGTGGAGGGGGCGAGGATATGAATGACATCATATCCCTGCTCCCTGTGTACCACACAGTGCGGCTGGCGCCCTGTGATGGGGCTGGGCTGCAGGACAGGACTCCAAGGAGCCAGACAGCATGCATCCAGGGGACAAGATTGAACTGATGTAAGTATGTAATTGTGTATGTCTCTGTATGTGTGTATGTATGTATGTATGTATGTAGGTCTCTGTATGCCTGTATGTCTTTGTATGTATGTTTCTGTATGCATGTATGTGTCTGTATGTTTCTGTATGCCTGTATGTCTCTGTATGTACAAATGTATGTGTCCGTATGCCTGTATGTCTCTGTATGTACAAATGTATGTGTCTGTATGCCTGTATGTCTTTGTACGTATGTGTCTGTATGCCTGTATGTCTCGGTATACCTGTATATATGTATGTGTCTGTATGACGGTATGTCTCTGTATGCGTGTATGTCTTTGTATGCCTGTATGTATGTATGTGTCTGTATGCCTGGATGTCTCTGTATGTATGTTTCTGTATGTCTATGTATGTATGTGTCTGTATGACGGTATGCCTCTGTATGTATGTCTATATGCCTGCATGTATGTCTCTGTCTGTGTCTGTATGTCTCTGTATGATTATTTCTGTGTTTGTATGAACCTTATTTTAAACGAGGGTGGGGGGGCACCAAAATGCATCTTCGCCTGTGTAACTAAAAATCCTAGCACCGGTCCTGCACATAGGGCCCTGCGACCCCGAAATGCGGAGGATGGACCAAGAGACCTCATTTGCTGCCTGAACTCTTTCCCGGTGAAGAATGCTATCATGGTGAAAGCCCGGGAACGCTCAACCTGGCCTTTCAGAGGGGCCCAGGTCTCGCTCTATAACAACCTGTCCCCTATCACTCTGGAAGCCAGGCGAGCCCTTTGCCCTGTAACGGCGACACTGCGGGAACATAATGTGATTTACAAATGGGGTTTTCCCTTTGCCTTGATGGCGAGGCACCAGAACCGGTGGATTACCCTAAATTGGCCGGAGGAGGTGCCGCGGTTCCTGCGCGAACTGGGCCTCCCATCACAGTCAGTCCCCAACTGGATCCTGGGATCACTGGGCCCTCCACCGAGACCACAGAGGGAGCCACGGCAGCGGAATGCGAGGGCTCCTGCTGCTTCTCAAGCTGGAAGACACAGGGATCCGACATCCCCAGAGGAATGCAATTCCCTACCTATGCTGATGTTGGCTGCTTGAGGCTCCTCGACTCCCAACCTCCAACAGCACCGGCTACTGACTTACTCTACTTTTGACCACGCAAACTGGACTCCCGAAATTGAGTGACTGCAACCCGTACCTACCTCGATCTCCCTGTGATGAGCGATACTGGCGTACAGTACGCCCTCAGGTACTTTGGGACATATTGTTGGGGATTGGGGTGGGGGGCGATTGGCAGGGACTCTCACACACGTGGATTCAACAATCAGAATACATAACGGCCCCCCTTGTTTCCAGACCCGGGACACTGCCTATGATTTGCTTGGCTGACAGGCTCTTGGGAGGGAGGACATGGGGGGCGAAGGGGGGGGGATATGGTCCATAACTGCCTGCTTGCCTCCCTGGATCCGGGTACTGCGACCGGGACACTGTGAAGTTACCGGAATCACTGCTTAGGCATGGGGGGGCGGCCTTGTTGGGTGGCGGGGGGGGGACTTAGGGGGGAAATGGTCGTATTTAACAGTAATTCTGCTGTTCATAATTGTTAGCTGCCATGTTTTGCCATGCCTACACCGACACAAGCGGTAACTTGTTCGCATAGATGTTGTAGGGGACACCCCCATGACGTTCCCACTTGTATCATTCTTAGCACCTGCATGCACACAACCGCCCACGAGGAGCCCGCCCCTCTAGCAATAACTCATACTTGGTCTCACATGCATACAGGCCTTCCCCTCTCTCCCCCTCTCCCCCCTTCCCCTCCCCCTCTCCTCACTTCCCCTCCCCCTTCCCCCATCGACCGTGACAATACACCGTGCCCTGTCTCATTTATCATGAGATAAATAGCTACAGACTCAGGACTCCAGAGGGATGTCTTAAGTTAAGTCAGGGGACCATGGTTACGGGCTCTCGTGCACGCTCACGTCTTGGTTTTTTTTGATACTTGTTACATGTCCCTCACTAACTAACATATTGGGTAGACAGACCGGCTGGGGATGATTGGATTGGAATGGGCGGGAGCTGTCTGGATACGCTCTGCGCTGGGGGGGAACTTGGGGAATGACGGGTTTCACTGGATACAGGCATGTTACCTTAGGCTCTCTTTGTGATACTTCATCCACCTAGCGATTGTCATTTATGAGCCTTTCCACTGATGGCGCTCCATAAGGGGATACATACAGCCCGTTTAGCATCGCACTTGGGGGGCGGTTAGGAGCAGGAGCCTACTAGCTCTCTGTGAGATCTCACTTGGGCGGAGCTCGAGTTACGCTTCCACACACGAATACTCGTGCTAAAAGTGGTGCAGCCGAACGGGGGGTACTTTGGTCTCCTGGGCTGGTACCGGAGCGAGACCCCACTCGTGTCGGCTACTGCATGAGACACCCCTCCTCCACCCGGGTTGGGGGAGTAGATTTGGGGCGGACCCAAACTCTGTGAGGGTATTGACGAAAAGGATACACACCACTTTTTAATTACCATAGGGACAGCTGGCCCCGTATCCCGGGCACCGAACCCGGACTCATTCTTATACTAATTACATCTATCCTCTGCCTTATTTTCCTACCCTTCCTCCACCCCTCCCCCCCCCCCTCCCGCCCCTCATTGGACCGACTAGCTCACTGATTGAGTGTCTTACTCGGAACCTCAAAAAGCTCTTGCTACCGGCACGCTTGGAAACTATGGCTTACCGCAATATGCCCCAGAAGATTATCACACAGAACTGTAGAGGACTCAACATCCCTGAGCGCAGGACACACCTGCTGAGAGAACTGAAGAAAAAACATGTGTCGATTGCCTTACTTCAGGAAACTCACTTCAAGGAGGGGACGCATCCTAGACTACGGAATAGGCACTACCCCAATAATTGCTTTTGCAACCATCCCACGTCACAAAAAACCGGAGTGGCCATTCTCCTGGCGGCTGACCTGGAATTTAAAGAACTAGACCGAGTGCAAGATTCGCAAGGAAGATACCTCTTCCTTAAAGGTGTCATAGCTGAGAAGATATATACAATAGCCTCCATCTATGTACCCAATAAGAGGCAGGCCCCCTTCTCCGAAACACTCTTCACCAGCTGGAAGACTTCTCGGATGGGATCCTGATAGTGGGTGGTGACTTCAACGCCCCACTTGACCGGACACTGGACTCCTCAACGGGTCACAGCTGCATACCGCAGCGTACTATCAGGTCCATTGAACGATCGATGGAAGCCTTGAGACTGGTGGACTGTTGGAGGATGCTACACCCCTCGGTGAAAGACTTCACCTACTATTCAGCGCTTCACAACCGATACTCGCGCATCGACTATCTATTTGTCGCTCAGGAGGGCCTCTCTCACCTATTAGGGGCCGACATCACTCCGGCCACTTGGTCGGATCATGGATCTGTTGAGATGGAATTGGACTCACCCCTGTACAAACCAAAGGGGTGGACCTGGAGACTAAATGAGGCCCTGCTACTAGACCCGGATACCAAGGCATTTGAGCAATATTTTCGAGAAAACGATACTCCAGATGTCTCCCCGATATGCCTGTGGGAAGCTCACAAGAGCGTGATCCGCTGCACATTTATACGCATCACAGAAACGGAAGGCGTATATGCGTGAAATGACTGAGCTACATCGCACAATCTCGACACTAGAGCGCAACCATAAAAGATCCCAGCTGAATGCGGTTTACGGTGACCTGATGGAACACTTCTCCTGAAAAGACACCTCAGATCGGTGCAACGAACTAAAGGCTTTTATTACGCACATGCTAATAAAGGTGGCAAATACCTTGTCAGGCTACTAAAGGGCCCTATGCCCCATAGGCAAATTCGCAAGATACGCCTGTCCTCGGGGGAGACCGCTCCCTTCCCACAGAGGATCGCGGAGGAATTCAGAATTTTTTATGAGAACCTCTACAATTTATACATGCCTAACGGGGATACTGAGGCTGCGAGGAACCTCATGAAGATACGGGACTTCTTGTCTGAAACGGTCACGAACAAGATTGACCAAGAATCAGCGTCAATACTAGACATGCCAATCAGTGTGGAAGAAATAGCCGCGGTTCTTAAAACATCCAAAACTGGCAAAGCACCTGGCCCAGATGACTTCTCTTTGGGATACTATAAAGGCTTCTCGGGACTGCTTCTGCCGCGGCTAACCGATGCTCTCAACGCGGTTGGTTAGGGGGGGACCCTGGGTAGGGAATCAGTGGCGGCCACCATCACGGTCCTTCTCAAGCCGGGGAAGGACCCACTACACTGCGGTAGTTACCGCCCGATTTCATTGCTAAATGTGGACTCCAAATTATTTACAAAAGTGCTAGCAACCCGCCTAAAACATCTTCTGCCCGACTTGATACACGCTGACCAGACGGGATTCATTCCTGGGAGGGAAGCCAGAGACAGCACCCTGAGACTGTTCTCCATCCAACATCACGCTAGGAGAAAGGGAGCCCGATTATTGCTACTATCGACAGATGCGGAAAAAGCATTTGACCGGGTCAACTGGACGTATATGATGGAGACGCTGACTTGGCAGGGCTGCGGTCAGCGACTTCTCACGTGGATCTCGGCCCTGTACACAGACCCCTGAGCGACCGTAAGAATCAATGGGGCCACAACTGCTGATTTCGCAATCCGTAATGGAACCAGGCAGGGGTGCCCACTCTCGCCGTTGCTGTTCGCGCTCACCCTGGAGCCTTTCTTGCAAGCAATCAGGCTAAATCCGAATATACTGGGCTACGAATGGCAGGGAGTGCAACACAAAGTGGCTGTTTACGCGGACATCCTCCTTTTCTTTGTCAGTAACCCCAGAATCACGCTGCCTTGCCTCCTCTCAGAATTCGATAGATTCGGACAGATGTCCGGATTCAAGCTTAATATTTCGAAATGTGAGGTTCTGAACGTCACACTCCCCACGGAGGAATTCCAATCCTTGGAGTCGCAATTCACATTTCAATGGTGTTACGGCAAAAGGAAGTATCTGGGCGTCTGGGTGACCACAGAACCGGGGGATATCTACGATCGCAGCTATACACGCCTCCTAAAGAATATTCTTGCAGACCTAACTAGTTGGTCGTATCCACATATCACACGGCATGGCAGGGTTGCCGCTATTAATGAATATCCTTCCAAGGATCCTATATCTCATGCAAACGATACCCCTTGTCATACCAGCGACTTTTTTCTCCGCCCTGAAAACGGGGGTGATTAAATATATATGGCGCGGGGGACGATCCCGGACTCGACATGATATCATGTGCCGACCGAGGATACATGGTGGGTTGGCGTTGCCTGATTTCAAGAAATATCATCAAGCTATGGTTTTCCAATGCATACTGGACTGGCATTTAACACCGACAACTAAACAATGGGTGGTACTGGACAGGGGCCTCATTGGTCCGATGCTGGAGGTGAAGGTGTGGGGGAGACCTGGGAGACAAACCACTCTTGAGAACAACAAGGGGATGGTCTTGCAGACTCTGCATAGCTGGCAGGCACTGAGGGGGCAAGAACACGTATCCCCCACACCCAGCCCGATGCTGCCGATCACACATAATGAAGCTATAGTGGGTGGGCTCCCGGCAGGAACATGGCCCATCGTGAGTGCGAGCGAATACATACCCATACATACAATCCTTGCAGAAGGGAAACCACGGGATCTCTCATCACTGCTAGGGGACAGGCCGCGGCCATCTCTTCTCCAATTTCGGTACCTACAACTGAAACATTTCCATGCCTCAATTTCACACAATGACCGATTACACGGAGACCTTACATGGTTCGAAGGCCTCTGCGACCGGGGTGCCGAACTGGACCACGCGATCTCGACACTATACCAACACTTGCTGATCGGAGGCGCACCTGCACCGATGACATTCAAACGGCAATGAGAAGAACAACTCGGGAAAACACTCACCACCCAACAGTGGGATGTAGCAATGCTATGGCAACATAAGAGTTTTATGAGCTCCTACTATCAGGAAATGAACTATAAATTAATCTACCTTTGGTACAGAACGCCAGTACTACTACACCGAATTTTCCCATCACTCCCCCCCGTGTGTTGGAGATGTCAAGAGGAACGAGGCACGGTGATGCATATATGGTGGGAGTGCAGGGATATCACCCCCTACTGGGACATGATCAACGACACGGTGACGCTTATCCTGGGAGACATACCAGAATGGAATGCGGAATTGGCATTGCTACACATCTCAACTCAACCCATCTCGGTGTACAAGAAGTCGATATTACAACACCTGCTTAATGCCGCAAAGGCCAACATACCGGCCCACTGGAAGACGAATACGGTGCCTACTAGACAAGAATGGATCCGCAGGGTGGAAGATATCCAGGGGGCAGTGGAAGCCCATGCCACCATAACGGGTCGGGGAACCAAGCATGCGGAAATGTGGACGCCTTGGTTTTTATATATTGGCAGGTACCGGCAAGAGGTGGACACTCGGGGAAACACTGCTCGGGTACCAATGCTCCCTACCCCTTGATTCCCTTTCTCACCCCCATCTTACAGACCACCGGGGCCCGGTGTACCTGGGAACGGGGCCAGACGGACCGAATACAGGACAGACAGACAACACAATTTGCCTAATGAGTGACGATGACGTCAACGGACGGAGACTCAGGGGCTAGAGCTTGACAAAAGACGGCAGATCCTGACCATCCGTGCAACCGTCAGGGACTCTTCTTGCCCTGGCTGCCTAACAGGCTGGTTGAGACCTAATTCACCTTACTGACCCCATGACAACAAGATTGACATGCGCCCACTACACGTACGCATAACAGGGACAATCGCCCCCGGCAGAACACCGACGACAACACGTACTAGCTAAACACGGGTAATCCAACGGTGTAGGTAGGGGAAGAGAATCATGGGCAATACTCGAGCTCTGCTACAAGTGACTGTCATGGGGGAAGAGTCGGCGCTTGTAGTAGAAATGGGCTACATGTACATGCACAAGTAAGCAGTGAGCAGAGGTTTCCTGACCTTGGAGTGATAAGCGCTCAGATAACGAATTATGCAGAAAGGGGCACCTAAGCACCCTAAAACGGGTGGAAGCTTCTAAGACACACACCCCAGGAAACAGAAAAGGTCACATTTACGACACTATGACATGTACGGACGGTTTGGTGGGCTTCCCGGCCGTGCTTCACCATCCTATCTTCACTCGCTCGATTTTATATGGAGTTACTAACGGGACCCGCAGGTCTCCTCTACTCTGATAAGTTACTAGACAGCCTACTCTATACCTCCTATGGCGACAATTTATTATTAGACACCCTAGGTCATGTTTGAGAATGATGGGTCTCGACCATTCGCTGTGTTAATACCAAGAGTTGCTGTATTTTGCGAGTACACACACATACATGCTCACATACACTGATACATCACTCTAGGTCAAAGCTCACATACTACACTTCCAATTATGGAAAGGGAACACAGAACTTATAAACTCGACAGTCATTGGAGCTTACGATCCTAACGTGAATTGTTACGATGTTATTATATTGGATTTACAAACCTTCTTGTTTTTTATGACTTATATCGTTAACATTGGACTTCTTGCTGGCTAGCGAGCCTGATTATTGCTGACTTTCATGACTCAATAAACAAGATTTACAAAAAAAAAACATTGTTAATCCTATTAGTCCTGATACAGCCTCTTAAAGGACCACTCTAGGCACCCAGACCACTTCATCTTAATGAAGTGGTCTGGGTGCCAGGTCCTTCTAGGGTAAACCCATTTTTTCATAAACATAGCAGTTTCAGAGAAACTGCTATGTTTATGAATGGGTTAAGCCTTCCCCCTATGTCCTCTAGTGGCTGTCTCATTGACAGCCGCTAGAGGCGCTTGCGTGCTTCTCACTGTGATTTTCACAGTGAGAGCACGCCAGCGTCCATAGGAAAGCATTATGAATGCTTCCTATGTGACCGGCTGAATGCGCGCGCAGCTCTTGCCGCGCGTGCGCATTCAGCCGACAGGGAGGAGAAGAGGCGGATCGGAGGAGGAGAGCAGGAGGAGATCTCTCCGCCCAGCGCTGGAAAAAGGTAAGATTTAACCCCTTTCCCCTTTCCAGAGCCGGGCGGGAGGGGGTCCCTGAGGGTGGGGGCACCCTCAGGGCACTCTAGTGCCAGGAAAACGAGTATGTTTTCCTGCCACTAGAGTGGTCCTTTAATCAAATGTATTATTTTTGAGTGAGGGATCCCACTTCACCAAATTTATGTTAAAGTATTTTTATGTTGTTTCTATTACAGCAATGTTATATTAGGAATGTATGCTAATAATATTCTCTCTGTTGATAGTGATTACATATACATTCCATAATGTATTCATTTTATACAGATACCTTAGCATCTATGGAAGGAATGTATAAAAACTATTGTGTTCAATTTCAGCCAATCAACTGCTATCCATTGTGTTGAAGATAGTATACAGAGAGACACTATCCTACTAGAGTAGATTTAATACTCCTTTAGTGACCACAAGGTGACCAAGCAATATTTTGATGGTACTGGATGTTTGTCATACATTCATTTTATAATAATGAATGCATTGGTTGGACAAGAATTATGGAATTACTTTGGTTGGACAAGAAAGGATCTTTAGTTTGAAATACAATGACATCTTCCTCATTTACATAGTTTCCAACATTATTAATTACATAATTCAGACATGGATGGTGTGGCCATGTCAATGAGCTGTGCTTGTATTTTCTAATCTGACATATCTAGTGATACCCGCTGACTAACAAACTGGTGATGCTGAGCAGTTTCAGGTTTTCCCAAGAACCTGGAGAATGATAGAAAACTATAGCAATAGGAATGCAAACCTTCATTCCTAATGATAAGGTGTCCCTGTCCCTAGATCTCTATATTTGTAATAATTTGTAATAGATAATTAAATTTATTTACCTTTTATTACTCTTGAAAAAAAAAAATGTGCATTTGTTCTTAATTGCCACAGACATATGTCTTTTGAAATGCCTGTAATTATTATCGTGGCATAGTAAACTTGCCTGTCAAGCTTTTGCACAACTAAAATAAAGAATTAAAAAAAAAAAAAAAAAAAAAAAAAAATTATTTACCTTTTTCCAGTGCTGAGGGAGCGTCTCCAACTACCTTTAATGTTACGAAGGACGCATGATATCCTCCAATCCACTGCTTTTCTTAGAGGAGCATTGGGGACATAAAGCACATGCACGGCTACTGCTGCCCACTTCATAGCTTTCTCACAGGAAAGCATTATTATCAATTCCTGTATCATGTGACCAGGTTTTACTTGGTCGGTGCACCGGAAGCGCCAGTAGTGGCTGTCATATTTGACATCCACTAGAGGTGGACTTAACTCTGCAATGTATACATTGTAGTTTCTAACAGTGTTTTACATTGCAGGGTTAAAAAGACAAATACATTGCACCCAGACCACTTCATTGAGATGAAGTGGTCTGGGTGATTATAGTGTCACTTTATGCTTTTCTTGCTAAGTTTTCCCTTAGTTTTGTGATGTCAGACCCAGCTTGTAGACTAGTTTTCCAAGAATCAGACCTCTTTGGAAGTGAACTTCTATCTGAAAATTACTCAGCCTAGTGCTAAGCTTCCATTCTCCTCTGCAGAGCAGAAGATAGACCTCACCCAGCCTCAGCTGCAATCCACCTCTATGAAGCTGGAGGAGATAAACTACTATGTGAAGCTAATTCCTTCAGCAATTACTGGCTTCAGTCTTCATGACAGCCAAATGGTGTAACAAATAAGTTTAAGCCAGTCCAGTGGTAAATTCCAGCCCTTGTGTGCCAAATTTGATAGAACAATGAGGTTGATATAATCCACATCCCAGATGTGTACATTAGAGGGACCTGGGATCGCCTGTGCCTCATCTGCAAAGTCCAAGGAATTGAGAAATGTTTTCACATTCACCAAAACAGTACTTTCTGGTTGTCTTTTGATCTACAATTAGTTAATGCTGTTTATTCCATTTGTATGAAATATGTATTCACTTGAAATCTTGGTGGAACATGGGATATATTGCCTCCAAATACCTATATTCTAAAACATAGTAGAATGGGTTTCAGATTGTAGCATGGTTTGATTATTGACTGCTAGCAATATGGTGAAAGCAGATCAACATGTCTTTAGGAACTTGGTCTGCTGCTGTGGGTGATTTAGGCAGCCTTGTAAAACCATCAGGCATTGATTTTTTTTAGCTTGTTTAGAGGAAAAAACTAATTGTCAGAATAGTTGGGGTAATTCTTCATAGTCCAAGGACTCTGGAAGACCACACTTTGTATCATCTGCCAAGATATAATCAGAGTAAAGACTTTAACTTTTTAAATCCACAGCTTCAAATAACCTTGTTATGATCCAAGGTCCTGTCTACGCACTGCCTGGTCCTCTGCAAACATCCACTGGATTTTGTCCATTATGGCCTGCAGAGAAAGTGTTAGGATCACCTATTAGGCTTCCAGTTGTGGTTCCAATCTGGCTCAGGAGAGATATACTTAACATCCTCTTCCTCCTTGTCTGGCCTGGCTTCTATTGTAGGTTTAAGCATTTGATATGTTGTTAACAGATCTTTCTTGCCCATTGCAAGAGTTTGGAGCAAAAATCCGCATTTAAAGACGCTTTAAATCTCTTAAAGACATATCGTTTGGGGTTCATACATTGGCTTCATTCAGGAATTGTCCCCAACAGATTACAACTCTTCAGTGACTGGGCTCTCATTCTCCGAGTTCATTTGCACTTTATTCTAGAATATCAATCTAAAGTTAGAATCTCCCTATGTGCCAGAAGTCCATATGGTATGTATACACCATGAGAGAGCAGCTGGAAGCCAAAGGATGGTCTGTGTCAGTGACCACATTGTCTGACAACTGTTCGTTATTTTATAGTGTGGGAGAGGAACACGCAACCCCCAGAGTGCATTGGGTATTTATAATGCTTGAAAATATTTGTGGAAGGGGCTCATTTCAGGCTAGTTTCTGTTTGAATCTCTGTGCATTGTGAATGACCTGAAATAAATAATAAATCAACCAGATGTGCCTTCCTTCAAAAGTTGACATCCGCCTGACAACTCCGATGACATGTGGCTTGTGCTGTGTGTGTTTTCTCTTTTGGTTTCATGCTGCTTTATTGCACCTGGTGTCTAAGGCATCTTACTTAATGTAATGCCCTGCTGATTCGTAGAGCTGTGAAGAAATACATGTCACAAATTTTGCATGGTTTCACCTATCAATCCAAAAATGACAGCCTATGAATCACTCTTTCTTGTTTTTTTTTCCAGGGAATCTTAGGTTCTGGCCTGGCTCTCAAGGTTCAAGAGCAACATCGTCAAAAACATTTCGAGAAAAGAAGGAAACCAGCAGCAGAGCTAATTCAGGTTTGTTTTTTTAATTCTGCAATTATATAACTGATACAAACAATGGCCAGATTGGAATCTTCGTACACGTCAGTGTATCCGAAGAGAAGAAAAGAAGACTCATAGGGTAGTAAGGTATAAACACCAAAACGGGTGAGTTTTCAAGGTTACACTCACAAAGAGACTGCAATTTCAAGCTCATCAATGTAATGTTGATTTCATATTGACAGATGAATGGCACATGTGAGGAAACAAAAGTGAAAATATAGTGCAACACAGTACATGTATCAAAACATGCACTTTATTAGATTGCACTCACAGGATAAAAATCATGAAAAGCCCATCAACAAATGGTCCTGAGTCCACCGAATCTTGTCCCGGGATATAGTTTAAGTGGTGTCCAGGTCCAGTATGTAGATAAGATAAATAGGAAAATACCACAGTGTCAGGATTACAAGTTGATCCAGCACGTAGAACTGTATCACACCTAGAACTAAAAGGTAACGTCTTACAGGCCTTATAATGGCCGGACTTAACGTACCAAAGAAAAGTCAGAATACTTGCCGAGGTCAGGGACACAGGAGAGACAACAATGAGGGAAAGCCAAAAGTCAGGGATACCAGAATACAGGGAAGTCAAACGAAGCCAAAGTCAATAAACAGAAATAAATGCTCAGGAACACACTCTTGGACAACCACTAGAGAAACCACGACAGGGCAATGATGAAAAAGCCTAAGGAGTTTAAATAAGAATATTTTAGCTCCGATTGGCCAAAATCGGCCTTTGACCCCGGAACGTGCGCGCTCGTCTTCCGCGTTACATCACGCGCATGCAGATGTCGTCATCAAAGTGAGTGGACATAGGGTTATAATTTGGCATGGATCCGCAGCGGGCGACGTCCATTAACATGTTGGAGGAGTCAGGCACATAGAGTGAAAGGCCGCTGGGCGCAAACGCCGCAAGGTGAGGCTGAATATGTTAAACACGGAGACAACTAAGGAAAATTGTTTCATACTTACCATAATTTTCTTTTCCTGGTCATTATTCATGGCAGCATTACATTCTCACCCATATACTATAAGTTTTGAAACTAAAAACTCTGGCTGATGGGTAGGGGGAGGATCTATTTATACCAGTTTCAGAGTTCTGTTTCCTGTCCTTTCTGCTGTGAGGGGAGGAGCTAACCCTTGAGTAAATTCTGCCATGAATAATGATCAGGAAAGATATTTTATTATTTATTCCCCTGAGGAAGTCTTGAATACGAGACGAAACGCGTAGGGCTCATTATATTATTATATTATATTTTCCTTTTTATCTTATCAACATACTGGACCTGGACACCACTTCAACTATATCCCGGGACAAGATTCTGTGGACTCAGGATCATTTGTTGAATGCTTTTTTATTAAAGGGACACTATAGTCACCTGAACAACTTTAGCTTAATGAAGCAGTTTTGGTGTATGGAACATGCCCCTGCAGCCTCACTGCTCAATCCTCTGCCATTTAGAAGTTAAATCCCTTTGTTTATGAACCTTAGTCACACCTCCCTGCATGTGACTTGCACAGCCTTCCATAAGCACTTCCTGTAATAAGAGCCCTATTTAGGCTTTCTTTATTGCAAGTTCTGTTTAATTAAGATTTTCTTATCCCCTGCTATGTTAATAGCTTGCTAGACCCTGCAAGAGCCTCCTGTATGTGATTAAAGTTCAATTTAGAGATTGAGATACAATTATTTAAGGTAAATTACATCTGTTTGAAAGTGAAACCAGTTTTTTTTTCATGCAGGCTCTGTCAATCATAGCCAGGGGAGGTGTGGCTAGGGCTGCATAAACAGAAACAACGTGATTTAACTCCTAAATGACCGTGAATTGAGCAGTGAAATTGCAGGGGAATGATCTATACACTAAAACTGCTTTATTTAGCTAAAGTAATTTAGGTGACTATAGTGTTCCTTTAATTTTTAGTGAGTGCAATCTAATAAAGTGCATGTTTTGATACATGTACTGTGTTGCACTATATTTTCACTTTTGTTTCCTCACATGTGCCATTCATCTGTCAACATGAAATCAACATTAATGGATGAGCTTGAAATTGCAGTCTCTTTGTGAGTGTAACCTTGAAAACTCACCATTTTTAGTGACTCTTCTTTTTTTCACTTTGTAGATATATTTCTCTTTTATCTTAACATTTTGAGGATATAGAGGAATGCTTTATTATATCTACCAATTGTATGTGAAAGGGGTAATTACCATTTCATTTATTCACTTTAAAGTGGTTAAAAGTGTTTTTTACGTCAGTGTATCCACCACATTCCAAATCCTCACTTCAATGAGATCGTCCTTTTTTCCTGGAATGTTATTATCTGTAACTTCTTAATAATCCAATCTGCGGCTCCTGAGGGGACTTCCTGTGGACATTTTAACCATTTTCCATTATAGATCTTTGTTCACTGTGTCTTGGCGCTGGAGGCTCCCAGTTTCCCTGGAATGACCGAAGTTTATAGAATAGAGAAACAAAACCTTTTATATACACATGCGCAGTACAGAATATGATTTACATTATCATATATATCCGTCATGGGTAAAAATAATGTTATTAGTGAATTTACACAGACTAAAAACATAACTCGTTATTATATTTTCTCGTATTCCCACAACTGATTTAGGACTAGAGGAGTTGGCAATAAAATGTCAGTTAGTGGCAATGGAAGGGGAAAAGTAAGCAAAAAGCCCTGAGGCTCATGAGATTCCTCAATCCTATGTGTCTTCTCTAATACTGTTGATGATGGGATAGTCTTGGAGCATGCTGTAAATTAGTCTATGGCCGCCTCCTGTGGTACTTGCTCTTCCTGAACATTAGACCAGAAAGTGTTTTTACACATCAGGTGCCAAATGTCGATAGACTAAGTAGCTGCTTTGGGATGAAGAGCAGCCATCCTCCATTGATACCTTACTTCTTCAATGGTTGTGTGGACATATGACATTAGGCAGGCAAATCTTATTCTGTGCTCCATCCCCATCGTGTTAGTTATGGTCACATTATTTTGTTATGTGTTGGCATTTTAAAATCCCTAAGGGCTGAATAAAATACATGGGTTTTATATTTCTGTCTGTTCCCGTTTACCTTGCTCCATCCCATATGACAAAAGAGCGGATGTCCTGCGGTTCAGTCCATACACAGCTTTCCTAACTACGTGCATAGATAGGAAACATTTTTTTTTTTTATTGGGAGGTGTGGGAGGGGACAGATTTACAGTGCGTAATGCTGTAAAACACTTTCTTTTGAAAAAAATCTATAATGGAACATGCAAAAAATAATAAATAAAATGTATTCTTGAGACTAAAATCTATAAAATATATTTAATTAATATTTGTGACCAGAGTTTCCCTTTAACTTTGTTACAATGCCAAAAAGTAGAGTGGAGTAAGTCTGGGAGAAAGATAAGTATTCATTTTAAGGAGTTGTATTTATACAAATGTAATGTAAACATCATGGTATAAGCTCATGGAAACAGTGAAAAAAGATTTATAATGACATATAAACAAGTAATGAAAAACATAACGCAAACATTGCAGAAAAAGCCCTAGGCTAATTCCAGAAGCATAGGTGGTTTACATGGGTACTAAGAGCAAAAAAAGGAAAAGGGAGAAAAATGGCCCCCAAGATGAGTAAAAACAAATACAAAAAATGGACAGAAAGGGGAAATAATTAGAATTAAGGAGCAGGAAGGGGGCCACTTACCCCCTCAGTGGCCCCAGTGCCAGTCTCTACACTCCCCATGTGTTTCTCATCAAGGAACTCAAGCCATGGGGTCCAATGAAGTGATATCACTCCTGTCTATGGTGTAGGGAGGCAGTCCTTAAAGCTCCTTCACTTTTTCTACCCATTGATGGAATGTCGGAGGGCGAGTGCCAGGATTAAAGTTTTGGCAGCATTTAGAAGGTGTGTTTTTGTAGATGGAAATGAGCAATCTAGTATAGTGACGTAAGGATTTTGTAGGACTAAAAGGAGAGGAACTCACAAGTAGACAACACAAGGTAGAGTGAATACAAAATATGCAGTCCCCTCTCCTGTTCCCCAGTATCAATAGGAGCTAGTCTGATACAGAAATATAGAATGCAAAAGCTTTGTAGTTAAGTATCATTATTTACCCCTTTTTATTTTTTTTCAAACACATATAGAATATTCTTGCAAAAATATTATGTATTGGAATCCCAATCATGTTGTAGTCTCTACAGAACAAATTGTGTGCGTACTTTCTAAGGATATGCACTCAAAAAATTAGAGACCCAATAGCTGGCTGCATATTGACTTAACATTTATTGTACCAGAGATATTAATAATACAAGCTGGAAAAATAAACAAGTTTAAAAAATGTGCAATATTTCAAAGGGCATTTGAGGATGTTATTGCAGCCTGCATATATGGTCATAAATATTTCCTACGTCCCCGCTCCTCCAGTAGCAGTGTACTTTATGAGCCATGTAGGGAAGGACTGACTGCATCTCCAGCTGAGAAATTCGTTTTTTTCTGCCACGTAAAGACCAGCAATGGACTTGAAGTTAGGAAAAGTGTTTGCTGTATAAATGTTTCACTGCTAAACAATTGCCCTGGCATAAATTATAAATAAATATCAATGTAGAATAAATATAGGAGGTGTGGAAAAAAAAACACTGTAAGAATGCTTTCAAAACTAGAAATTCTAAAAGTTTATTTTTATTGGTTAGCTAAGTGCAAAGTGAGTTAACAGAAGACAAATCTAAATCAAATCAATATTTGGAGCGACCACCCTTTGCCATAAAAACAGCCTTAATTTGTCTCTGTACACACAGTTATGTACAAACTCGACAGGTATGTAGATGCTCTTGATTGGATAGTTCTTGGAAAACTAACCCCATTTCTTCTGTGGATTTAGGCTGCTTCCGTTTGTTTGTGTCTCTTCATGTAATCCCAGACAGACTCGATGACGTTGAGATTGGGGCTCTGTTGGATGGGGAGGGGGCATATGAGCACTTTTAGAACTATTTTTTCTTCTTTGAATTGAAAATAGTGCTTAATGAATTTGGCTGTGTGTTTTGGGTCATTGTCATGCTGCAGAATACATTTGGGGACAATTAGATGCCTCCCTGATGGTACTGTATGTTGGATAAGTATCTGCGTGTAATACGCACTGTTGAGGAGACCATAAATTCTGACCAAATCACCAACTACTTACAAAACTCTAGCCCCACACATAAAATGGACCTTCACCATGCTTCACTGATGCGTACCTCCCAACATTGGGAAGTCTGAGATCGGGATGGGTGGGTGGGAGGGTGTAGCCAGTAAAGGTCTGTCTGTCTGGCCCCCAACATCAGGACCATTCAGAGAATGCTGCTGAATGACTCTCTGCATAGACCCAGTGCAAGTATGTATAATGATGCTCTCGCTCTGTGCTGCCCTAATGTGGAATTCCTGGAAACAAAATAACAATGGCAGGACAGGACCCCAAAACTGGGATTGTTGGGGGGCCCGCTTCAGATACTCACAGGGCATTGACTAAAGTGAGAATTCAGGGTAAATTCAAAGTGAATTGCAAATTTAAGGTAAAAAACAAACAAAGTGGAAAAAAATTCTCTAAATCAGCTATGCTTTCAGTTTGGCTATTCTGTCCTGTAATATCGAATTCACTTAGAATTTACTTTGAATTCTCACTTTATTAAATAACCTCGTAAAAACTCTACCGGTTTCCAATCCTTTCTTTAATTGATAAAAAACAAACACTATTAACATTTCTGTTATGAAAGTATTCTCTCGTCACCTACCCAAACTTTTTGCGCAGAATTGAATGTATATGATCCCTACCTCATCATTTAATGTAAATGAAACCATTGTAAGTGGTGTATTGAGTAACGTGTCACATACCTGGAGTGCAGTCATGAAAATGTGTTGTTATGTTTTGTGACAATGAAACCTGTGTCTGTGTAAACTCTTGGTCTCACACTGCTGACACTACAATAGCATTGACTTTAACCAGCGATAAGTGAGTGAGGGAATGGGACTGATTTACTAAGCCTACAATCTCGTTATTTAGCGTTATCAGTTCATACACTTCCTTACAGCAAAGGCTCTTTTTTTTGCTCTTGCATTTCTGTAAACCAATGTTCTGATTTTCTTGGCTTTGCAGTCTGCGTGGAGATATTACGCCACTAATTTAGGCAGGATTGATCTGACTGCGACATGGAGATATTACGAAACTGTCGTGCAGTTACCATATTTTAGGCAAGTATTATACCCTTCATGTGTTATATCTTTCTACTTACACTACAAAACATGGCTTTGTGCATCGTTTACATTGTTTCTAGACTACCAGTATTATGTTTATATAATCTTTCTGTTCTCCATATAATTGTATGTTTGGGTATTTAGGATTAGTTATATGTGTTCTCTGGACTGCACTTGTTATCTTATGACATTTGAGAACCATCCATGTATCACTTCTTCATTATAATTATTTCTTCTAAAGCACTGAGTTGTGTTAAAAAAAAGGGACACTATAGTTTTCAGAACAATTACAGCTTAATTTAGTTGCTTTTGTATGTAAGGGATGTCTCTGGAGGCTTTTTAATGTAAACACTGCCTTTTAAGAAAAATGGCATTGTGTACATTACTGCCTAGGAACACCTCTAGTGGCAGTCACTCAGATGGCCACTAGAGGTGCTTCCTGGGTCAGTGCTGCACAGTGTGGCGCTGAATGCTTCTCATAGAAGACATTCTAATTGGTGCAGCACGGCGCTTTGCCGCGAATGCTCAATAGCCTCCCAATGCTTTTCAATAGGAAAGCATTGGATTGGCTGAGATCATTAAGTTTGATAATCTCAGCCAAGCAGGTGGTGTGGAGCAGGATTAGGTACGACGAGACAGGTGAGGCGCTGAAAAAGGTGAGTCAAAAACCTTTTTAAAGTAATCAGAGGGGGACTGGATAATTAAACTGTATTTTTACAACTATAGTGTCAGGAATACATGTTTGTCGATTATTGATTTAGAATGCAGCAAAATTTGGAACCAAAATGCAATTCGAATGCCGTCATTCCCATTTTTCCAACGGATAACAAATTAGATTGCTGTTAAGAAGATAGCTCCCTAATTTGATATCCTTAAAAATAGTAATCCTGCATAAGTGTGAGACTCCTGTCCTGCTTAATGATGTGCATAGGCCAGATACGGATTCTGACGACCATTCATTGGTTGACAGTGTGTTTTTGGGCAATGAATTACATTCTGTACATAGAAATAGACATAGTATTGATATTACTTGTTGTGTAGGCTGTAGAGAGTGAGGGAAGCTGGAGTGAGTATATGGCTCAGGCAGATTTGGTTATCGCTGGTGTGCAGCATACTGAATAATAGGTTATAGTTTGGCTGGGTAGAACAGAGGTATCGTCACTGCCATACATCTAGGAAACCAAGATTTAAACCCCAGTCAGACACATTACCAGTAAGACGCCTAATGTATATCTATCTACTGTAGATTGAAAGCTTATTAGAGCAGGCCTTTCCCTAATTGTAAATTAGGAACATATCTAAATACTCATAATGATAGTTTAAAGAGACTCTATAGGCATCAAAATAACTCCATCTTAATGAAGTAGTTTTTGTGTATAGATTATGACTCTGAAGTTTCACAGCTCAATTATCTGCCATTTAGGGGTCAAATCACTTTGTTTCTGTTTATGCAGCGCTAGCTACATCTCCCTTGGCTGTGACTGACACAGCCTGCATGACAACAAAATGGTTTCATTTTCAGTCATATGTTAACCCACTTTAGAAGTTTTTTTTATATTCTGCTCTGTAAATTGGACTTTAATCACACACACAAGTCTCCTGTAGGCTATAAACAGAGCAGGAGAAAATACATTCTAGAATAAACAGACTGTGCACCTAAAGTATCTAGGTTATCTTACAGGAAGTGTTTTGGAAGGTTGTGTACGTCACATGCAGGGAGGTGTGACTATGGCTGCGTAAACAAAGTAGTTTAACTCCTAAATGGCAGAGAATGGAGCAGTGAAACTAGAGAGGCATATTCTGTACACCAAAACTACTTCATTAAGCTAGAGTTGTTTTGGTGACTATAGTGTCCCTTTACTACTATATTGTGCATGTATAATATCACTGGAAGATTCTGCTATTTTCAACTTATAATAACACTTTTACATCTTTACACAGTTTAAGTACAGTTCATATCATAATACATCTTACTGTATAACATTTGTAAAATATATTTGCGGCTGCTTTAATTTTAATGTGTTTCTCTTTTCCACTTTTTCTTGCGCTTCACTTTCACGTAAAGGAAAGAGCAAATTGATGGAGCTTCTAGGTAGGTTTCTAACGTAACTAACATAGACAATACATGCGCTTTCCTTGTCTTTCTTTCAAACCTCTACACTGTTAGTGGAATGTCGCTCTTAGGGTTTTTCTCTAATTCTATATTTTTTGTCCCTTTGTTTACACTCAGCTGAACCTTTTTACTTTGCATACTTTGCATTCATTTTAAAGATAATTATTCTGTTTTGCTTTTGCCTCTTACTTTTGTTTCAAATTATTGAACTGAAAGAAAATACTACTAAATGCTGTGTTTATGTTAAACCTCTCAACATATGTAATGAATGTATTATAAAAAAAAAGTATTTTTTATTATAATTCTCTTTTTATTAAGGTTGCAGTAGATATTGTAGCATTGTCATTTGGAGTACAAAACAAAGGGTGCTTTAATATTTGTAGTATAGTGAACACATAAGGTTTGTATCATTGGTCAATTGGTTGGTTATTGGTTATGTCGTACACATCAGAGCATACAGTGTCATCATAGATAAGGTAACTGGAACAAACCACCTCTTTTACCGGTAGGATTTTGTCACAGATCTTACGGTAACCACAGCCTTCTAGGGTAATCAAAGACTAGGACACATCCAGCTCAGTTTTTCTGATTTATTTGGTGCAAAATCAACAGGTGCTCCAAAATAAAATAAACAAAACAAAATCCCTTGCTCTTGTTTGAGCACTTACTAAACAGAGTAATCTCTATCTGGAATTGGATGCCTTTCCCACTTACCAATTCACAATAGCAAAATATAGCTGCAAGACACACCATTCCTTTGGCTCTTTCTCCCTCACTCTGCAGCAGGCTGATCCCTTCTTTTAAAAGCCTGCCTGCTAATTGACCAGCTACAGGTGAGTATCAATTAGTTCACATCTCTGGAACTTCTAAGGTATATACAAGCCTTGGTCTGGCTGTTACATAGCAACTAGTGCTATTGGAGCACTGGCCCACCCTTCTCTCCAAATGCTCCGCCCTAGGGACACTTACCATGGTTTGCAGAGTACCAACAATGTATCTTGCAAACCTAGCATCTCTCCCTGGGGCATTTAATTGAGAAACCTCAGGCTGCTGTTTAGTAAATCAGGCCTAATATATATTCCCTCAACAACCATTCCACATTTTCTCTCACATAAGCACCAATGAGATACAAAAATTAAAATATTACCCTGTTGGTTACTGTGAGGAGCCCACATCTACCATTTTTTTTTTAAATAGTAAAAATCGAACTAAATTACAAACAAACAAATGAGTTATTCAAGACAACTGAAAACATCTCTCTGTCCCCTGTCCACCAAATACTATTAGTATGTGTCTTGCTAGTACTGTTGTTTCTGGTAAATAAAAGGGTAATGTAGTGGACTTAAGTTGTGTGCATTTCAGTAAGCCTGTCCATCTCAACTGTTATCTTGCGGGTGACTGTTGCAAGTGCCGTCCAAGTGCTAGTGATGTTTTGTTGACCATCTTGTTTTGGACCCTAGTAAATGAGTCCCATTTTTTGGCGAGTAGCCAGATCCGAGGGTCTAATGGAATGTTTTCTGCAAAAGCCTAGATGTTAATTTAAAAATTTCTGTCCATAATGGTGTTAAAAGTGGGCACTGCCACCAAAAGTGGTTATATGTTCCCCTGTATCCACAGTGCCTCCAACAAAGATTGGAATTAGATCAACTACACAGAAAAGTCGAATGGGTGTAAGGTACTATCTTAAGAGGGTTTTGTTGGCCTGCTTTATGTGGTTAAAGCATATAGAGATGGAGGCATTGACCACCTGTGAACAAGTGGATTTATATAATCAGATTGTTGTTCTCATAATGTGCAAAGTCCTTTGGAGACATAGCTGGTGGAAACAATTTGTTGCGTAGGAGTGGGGTTGAGGGCGAGAGATCATTGATGATTTGAAATTGTTTTTGTAACCTTGTTCCAAAGATCAATAGAGTTATAGATGGATAGAGTGTAGAACGCCCTTTGGTCTGGTCGTTTGCCACAAGCTCCTGGTGGAGCCTGCTATCCAGCCTCCTGCTCTAGGACTATGGGCCATGGAACCGGCTCATAAAAAGACTTGGTACCTGGAATTTATTTGTTCTGTTCGTGAACCCGAACCAACTCACAAACTGCGGACCACCTCTGTGCTTGTTAAACCCTGTTAATGTCTCCTGACACTTCTATCATCGTGGGTTCTAATTGTGCTGCTGGGTGGCTGCCACGTGGGAACTGTGTTGCGGCCATCTTGTGTTCGAAAGAATGCAGGCAGCAGTGTTTGGGTGTCGATCGCTTGGAACTCAAATCAGACACTAAAACTCGCGGACACTAAAACTCCCGAACACTTGAACAAATTTGACAAGCGCCTGCCCTGCTTTTTCTCCACACATGTCAGGAGAGCAGGTAGGAAGAATGTAGTCTAGCTTTATCTTGCGCAGTAATGTTGAGTATGAGGGCTTCGGGCATTTCCATGTTGAGTTTGTAACCTGACACCTCTGAATAGTTTACAAGGAGGTCTAGTAGAGGGGGCAATGCCTCCAGTGGGTTCGTAACCATCTGGAAGAGGTTGTTGGCATACTTTGTGTGTGGACTGTGATACCAGTGACAGTGTGTGTTGCGCTGATGAGTTGGAGCAATGGTACCAGCGATAGAGCAAAAAGTATAGGGAGAGAGGGCTTTACTGTTATTATTGTGCATGACCTCCTCCACAATTTATATAGAAACAAGTGCATTCACAACTGGAGGTGGTCTGTTTGTTTCATATGGTGTGGGGAGTGATTATAAAGGTCATAGAAGAAGGTGTGGTTGGCAGCTCTGTTGGCAGCTTTGTGTGTTGTCCAGAGGAGGTTTGTAGTTTGCCAGTGTGTTTGGCCTGCGATTGTTTTGCGGAGCCGCATTGCTAGATGGGTATCAGCTTAATTCTTTTTTTCATAGAACAGTTGTTTTGCCTTAACAGCATCTGTGTCCATCTCGGAACAGAGGGTCTGTCTATGGGCTTGAAGTTGTTTCGTCTGGTGTAGGTTGTTGTTTGTGTGTGGCGTCTAATGGCTTTAAGCAGGGAGTCTATCTTTGCTAGACGTGCATTTTTATGTTCCCCTGAGGTTTTGTGTGGAACTCATAACGGCGCCTGTGATCTAACCAAATGTTGGTTTTGTTGAGAAATAATTAGTAATTCGTTTTTCTTAGTGTCAGCCATAATTTTCGGGTATTGGAGACGACCTGTTTTGCATATGAGAATAGCCACGCCGTTGTGTTTGCTTGTGTTAGGATTGACTAGATGACATCCTCGGAAGTGTCGACTCAGGAGAGGGAAGGGGCATGTTTCTGAGAAGTGGGTTCCCTGTAGAAATATTAAGTCAGCTGTAGTGCGATTTGCCCATCGCATAAACTGCTGTCTTTTAGAGGGGTTGTTGAGGCCTTTACAGTTAATAGAAATACAAGTCGGGGGTAGGGTGGGGCCTGACTTTCAAGATGGCTGGACACACTTCCTAGATCTCCTGCCGCAAAAAGCTTTAAAAAAAAGCGGAGCACGATCCAAAACACGCAGCAGAACAGCGCACTGCTGTAGGGGATAATCCCCGAAAATCCTATTCTGGAGCGGCAATCCAGTGTCCGGCCCTGCGACCTTTACGAGACTGCGAACCCACCGGCTGGGAGAGGCGGCCAACCTCCCGCCCGGAGCCGTATAGTTCACAGCGACTTCCATGAGTTCCCAAACTTCCTCCCCCCCCCCCCCCCCGGACCTGTGGGGGATATCCCGGTCCCCGCTGGGGAACTTACCTCACAACTGCACCAACAGAGGCTGATCTTGAGACAGCGTGGGAAACCCAAGATGGCCGCCGAGCTGCTGCCCTTACCCCAACTATAAAGCTCAGACCAGAACTGGGAAGCACAATTCTACCTTAACTTAGCTACACCGCTAAAATAAGCATGCTCTTATCTATTATTTCCAAATCAAACAATGTCTATGTCTAGAAAAGCTAACTAATATTCTTCTTAAACTAAAACTCCCGACTACAGACATATGTGCCTAACCTGAATATACTTAAACATAAAATTATTGCTTTACTCACATAATGCCACATGTTTACTCTACTGTAATTGTTGTTGTGCCTGCCTTGACTGTTGGGGCAATGCAGGCGTATTTGTAACGCTCTATATGCACTACAAAAATAAAGAATTATAAAAAAAATAAGCAATGCAAGTTAGGGTGGGTTGCATGTTTGTATGCGTTAGTTAGCTGAGGAGTCTGAGAGACGGGGAGAGCAGAATCTGGGAGAAACATTCCCCAACTGTCTGGCCAAGTGGAAGGACCATAAGTAACGAACAAATGACCCTATTATATTAGTGAATGTTAATCTTGACATGGCAGAGGTTTGAGAATTTTTCATGATTCAAAGTAAATGCAAAGTTAACTTCAGACTTAAAGCCAAAGTAGCTGACTTGGGGAATTTTTCAACTCAGCTACATTGGTCTCAGATTTTTTAATTTACTTTTAATTCCTGCCAATTCTCACTTTGCCGAATAACTGAGCATTGGAAGCCTCTACGCTTGATTGCCCTTTTATGGAAATGTTCACAAGCATTAAAGGTTTTTTAGTTCTAAGGTTTGCTTCAATGGATCTACGTTGCATGACCTTACAAAAGACAACCGTAAATGTAATGCAATCCATATATTTTATTACACCAAATAATGTTTTGGATATTTGTGCCAGATGCAGTAGTAACTGTCAGCCAGTAGGTGTCACTGTGGGTTTATTTCTTGCTGTATAAAGAATTGCATCTCTGGATTGCGCTGTTAGATGGATATAAAAAAAAAAACAGAACATTTTATTGTTTTAGAAATAAAATACATAATTACTTTAGGATTATCTCTAAGTTGGGAAATGGAACCCTAACAAACATGACAGTGGCAAGACATTCTAAAGACAGGGTCAATCTCAGTAGGTCGGAGTCTCGCATCTGTGATAGGATTCTTGGTAATCAATTTGATTAGTGATTGAAATGTAATTAAGAGAATATGTCTTGACATTTATTCAGAAGTTTAAGCAAACGAACAATGAAAAGTCATTCTGTGGTCTAATGAAGTCCCTTCTATTCTGTGGTCATTGATTTTTTTTTTACTTTTTCCGAGATAATAATTTTTTTTACTGAAGCTGTAATTTCATTTTCTTGTGTTTAGAAAAAAAAAAAGCAAGTTACTTTACATTTTTTATATTTATGATTTTTACGAAACATCACGTTTACAGTGAGCCAAGGCTTGTTTTGCTGTTGTATTTATCTAGCCATGTTTAATTCTTCAGCACAAATTAGCATTTGCTACCTGAACCTTTATGCACTATGCAGCTGTGTACACTGAAATATGCAGATGAGCCACTCTTGTGGACTATATAATTTGCATATGAGGGCATGTTGAGATTTGCCCTGTAGTGTGTGATTCTCTAACAATATATACATATCTGTTTTGTTGATCGATACAGTTAATAATAAAAAAAAAAAAATCATATATAGCCAATGGCAAAATAAAGGGACAGGCTGTTAAAAGTCTTACAATTAGATATCTTATAACTCCATGGGTGCTTTGCATAGCATTTTACATTTCTCTAGCAGATAAAAGAGTTTAATAAAAATAACGCTTGTAGTCTGCGGCATGATTAAAAGGTTTTGCAAGGGGACTATGGATAAATGCACTGGTGATAAATGGTGTTGCAAGACACAGTGTATAGATCACTACTACTGGTATAATATAAATATATAATCTATGTATATAATGTAACTATGAATAATTTCACTGGTGGGGTATGAAGTATCTAAGCAATAAATAAGTCATATCTATAGGTTAATTTAGTGGTGAAGCATGTGGTGTCTAAACACAACTAATAATTCACCACTATTGGTAATATCACTGACAAGGAATGATGTTACCCGATTACAATGTATTAACAATAATTTGGGGTATTTTAAAAGGTAATGAATGACACGCCTAAGAACAGTGAATAAATACTAACACTGGTTAATTTCATACTTTACTGATGGTGTCCATAAAAAGATCTGAATTATTCACAACGGATGGCAAATTTGTTAGTATCATATACATAAAGTGACACTCCGCGTGTGATCAGTGATAAAGATCAGTGTGAGCTGCCGACTTGACTCCACCCACAGCAAATCACCGGACATGACACCAACCCACAGCCAATCACCCGACGTGACGTGCCAATCACTCGGCATGTCTCCACCCCAAAGCCAATCACTGTCCTTTGGCTACTGTGGAGTCATCTTTGAAAACTTCAGAGCGAAAAGGGGGCAGATAATAAGAGGGCACTGATTGGCTGTGGGGCGGAGTACTGTCCGTTGTCACATTAGTCTCTCACTGGCCCAGCTGCGCGAACACAGTGCGTTCCCAGTCAGTCAGATCTCAGACCGTATCTCACTATCTGAAAATAAGCAAACAGATACTTGCATTATAATACTTCTATTACTAATAACACAAAATAATATGGATACTTTTGTATCCAGGCAGCCAGAGCTTTACCCTTTTCAACACAATAATTATGTAAAAGTGTCAATTGTCTTTCTCTTATATTCACTAAAAATAACACTTTTTATCAGTCCCCTCACTGAGTGGAACTATTGGTATTTCATAGCAATGTATTGAAGAAAAAAATTGAATGTGTTTAAAATGTTTAAATTAGCATTGTACTAAAATCTTTTCATAAACAAATCATTCAGAAAACGAATGCAAATAATATTACTTCCCTATAACCAGGCTAAATACAATGATCACCTAAAGATCTGATACCTTTTTAATGTGGAGGTGGCCATCTTGAAATTGCATAACAGATTTTAACCCCTTAAGTACACATGGCATATGTGACATGTCATGATTCCCTTTTATTCCAGAAGTTTGGTCCTTAAGGGGTTAAACCCTCTGTCAATGTTACCACCAAAAACGAATGTGAAGAGAGCATAGAATGATAGCAGCCTACAATAATCTTCTGAATATCTTCCTATTTTCCACAGTCATGAAAGAAGGCTCAATGAGTGCTCTGAACCTTTACACCTGACATGCTCAAGGAAAAAGCAAAGATTAAGAAATACTTTAGATTCTTTTTTTCTTTTTAATGACAGTTTTTAAAAAATAATGAATGCTATACAGGTGTGCCTACACAGTTCTGAATGGGAGAAAGACTAAAACATTATCTAAAAGACCATTTAAAATGTAGCTTTGTTTGTGGAATAATAAATAAATGGACTAGCGTCTGCAAGCGGCTATATATTATCCTGTGCGTAGGAAGAACCTGCTTCAACTGCTTTCATATTGTATTCGTGAGTATAAAAAAATATATTCATACAAAGTCCATGTGTGCAGTAACTACTCATCTTTGCAAAAAAAAAAAAAACAAAGACAAAGATCTTGTACCATGAGTCGTATAATCAAGTAAAGTGTTTATTTTAAATCGCTAAGTGCTTCTACATATAAGTAGACACTTGAAGATTTCTAATTACAGTCACTCGTGACTGCAGATATATGTAGTGCTCTTATATATAGTAAATATAAACCTGTGTGCACTTTGTAGTAATCTCACAGCAATGAGGTAACTACAGCAAGCAAGTGAGGCCGGGTTATGTAAATAACTATTAACTGATGTTAATAATAAAGAACGTGCTTTTATAATCAGTGCATTCTTGCATAATCAGTGCTTTTAGCAAATACTATACTATTGACCTTTGCTCGTGATCTCTCTTCCACAGAGGTGGTATGGTACTTGTTGTGCAGGTGGGACAGTGTCATGCTTTAGTTTAATATATGCTGTGTACACTATACTGAAAAATATATAAATTTTAAATAGTATGCCCTGATTTGTTTTTTATTGTCACTATAGTCATATGGTGTACAATAGTCGCATTGGAACATGAAAATAGAAAGTAAACAAAGGGGGTGTAAAGAGAACATTAAGAATAGAGTAGTAGTGGTACATTTTTAATTATGCAATTTTTGTCGGATAGCTGCCAAGTGCGAGAAAGGTCAAGAAGGTGTACTACTAGTCTGTAAAGTAGTTGGTCTTAATAAGATACCTTCAAGGAAGGGAACCAAGACAGTTCCTGCACACAGGTAGATGTAATGAGTAATAAAACAAAAAAAAGACAACAAAAATACTTATACTTGATAAACAAGCTAGGTCAAGAGAATCGCAAAGTAGAAAAGTAAAATGACGAGCTAGAAATTGAGAAACACAATCTAACTGTGAGAAATGCGCTTATGGGCAAAGCGAACGATAGAACTCAAAGTATCTGTCTAAATACCTAAGAGTAACACTTTATTGGTTTGTGATGAAAAAAACTGGATATTTATAAACATTTCACACAACTTTGGCTATGAAAGCAAATGGCATTCTTTGTCAAAGTCAACATCTGAGGATGTCGTCAGATAAGAGGAAGCCGGACTACGCTCATTGGCCCTAAAAACAACTTTAGATGTTTTACAGTCTAGATACAAAGGAATAAAAGAAAGTGTGTAAAATTGTGTGTAATTCAAAGAGAATTATCGTAGTAGGAGTTACATGCTCCCAATGACTGGGCTTTTTAAACACGCGTTTTAATGGTGGACTGTAGTTTTTTTTTGCGACAGTTTTTAGAACCTGATTTATTTATTTTTTAATCGTGGGTGGCGATTTCCTAAAAACAAAAAAATCTCAGTGTGCAATTTTCAAAGCAAGGGATGTATTAGGTATGACAAAAAAAATACATACTCCTATAGATTAATAGGGATAAATGTTTGCTTGTACCTCATTCATCTTTTAAAATTAATTTGTTTCACTCCATGTATCTATTTTACAGTCACAATACCAGTAGAAATTAATGAAATCTCACATAATCAACCCAGTACATAGAAAGTTCTGCAGGTGATATCATGTCCTTCGGCCGAGTGAAACCTTTGGTTTACTACATTTTTCATGTCATAACACAATGAAAGAAAAACATTCAAAGACAATAAAATTGAAATTGTTCTATCCATTTCATAATCAACTTTACATGTATGTATGGATTTTCATCTTAATAATTTCTCCTTCACTTTTCAGTAATGTCATATATAGTAGGGAGTCATTTGGATCGAGCGTCAAGAGAAAATTTAGGTATACAATAGCATTGAGCTTACATACCAGTTTATATTGCATGTCTCCCCTGCTTGCACTTTACCATATGCACTTACATTGATATGACAGCCCAAGAAATAGTATTTGCGTACTAAAAGCATGCAGCTGAGCACTCGGAAACAGGGCTCGCTCTGTTAATGCGCTGTGTAATTCTGTGGGTCAATATTTAGATATAGTTCCGATTTATCGATGACGTACAAAAAGATGTGTGTGGGATATTTACAGCTGTACGAATTCTCCAATATATTAACCAATCTCTGGAATCTGTGTAAGGGCCATGAAAAGTGTTGTCCTGCAAAAGCAAATACTTTTAAAACTAATTTATATAAAAGACTAGATTATTTTATATAAAGGATTACCGGTATCTTATCTGAATATCTAAAAGGGGAACTGAATGTTGTTTCAGATGGTAAAATAGTATCCAAACAGTTCTTATCAAATCAATTTGTAGACGTTAATAACAAGGTCAACCATATTACCACATTCTACCAATTAACAAACATAATTATATCCTTCCTATTCTTAATGTTTTATTAAGGATAGATAGAGAAAGTAATAATTTAAAGGTTCCATGGTCAATATGTTTCATATTATCATATTACATTCTCATTATTTATTATTTATTATTCTGCAATTAATATATGTTACCCATCCATTTGTTGCCATAGGTATATTATAGAATTATTTTGCGAGCACTCAGTATGCAACCTGGTTTTGTTGCGCTTGGCCATTGCAAAAACTAACTGTGTTACAATTAACCTTTTGTTTGTGACAAAGAAGAGCACTGCAAGGTTTATATGAATAGTTTAAGAAACAATCGGTTGTTTACATGGATACACTTTTCCACGTGGCTATAACTATGTATATTCTTGGATTTGTAATATCCCTTCTATAACAGGTTTGAGGAGGCACTGCCTTCCAATGATGTCTGTTGTAAGCATTTAGCTCAGGGATAGACAAGGTTCCGAACTCCACATGTTGTAGACTACATCTCAGTAGATGCTTTGCCAGCATTATGGCTGTGGGAGCATTATGGGAGATGTAGTCAACAACATTTGGAGTACCAAACCTTGCCTACCCCATATCTAACTTTATCTAACAAATTGTAAAGAGAAATGTATGACCGCAGTTTCAAGTATAAGTCAGTTTCATGCCCTCAATGAATTGGCCAAAAATTACCATAAATTGTGTAGTTCGATGACGGAGATGTATAGCAATAATAACATGTAATAAATATGTAACTAATGTATAATAAATAAGGTCCATGCCATTACAAAGTAGATTTGTACTCCTATGAAATTATAAAATAAAAATTCACAAAAAAAATAGGATCTCGTGGACCATTCTTTGGAGGTCATTGTACATCACTGTATATATGTGACATCATAATTCAGGAATTAATGTATAGGTAGATTTAGTACACCGAGTATAATCAAACACTATTAGAACAATATTTATAAACTATTTGCATGTGTTTTTAAAATATATTTTATTATTGCATGAACATTTTTATTATAACTGCTTGGTTCAGGGTATTTGGTGCATGTGCCTGTATTACCAATTGGAACCTTATTGTAGCATTAGATCTACATTTTGTATTACTGCACCTTGAAATGTTACAATGCAATGTGTTTTCATTTATTTAGATTTTTTAATTATGCCTAAAATGACTGCGAACTAATATCTAGTTAGTGGGGTAGAGATAATATAGTATTCAAAAATGGCGGTACACTACATCCATTGAGATAAAATGTGTACAGCTGTACTGAGCAAAATTTTAGGCAGGAATTTGGAAGATCATCTTCACTATAATTCAACTTCCATGCTGGTGCCTGTTTTTATACCAGGTTGTCTGTGCCACAGCATTACTTCTGTGCTAATGCTTATCTCTGCACTGTGCAATCTGTACTACAAGCTAAAGTCTATGGCGATGTTTATCTCTGGACAATATATTGGTACCTGTCACTGCAATAGACAAACTGCATCACAAGATGACTTGGCGCCTGTCTCTGCGCTATACCGGAACATGTCATCAGTGCCGGTGCTAATCTTTGCATCAGACAATCTCCACCATTCTAAGCTTGTTTAACCTTTTGTACCTGTCAACAGTTAAAACAGTTTGTCTCATTTGCTGTTAAATTCCATTTTAAACATTGAAATGGACTTTGGAATAAACAGGGCTATATAAATACAACTAAAACAAGTCTTGCATGTTGGCGCCTATCACTTTATGAGACTATCTGACGACCTTTACCATAAAACTGATGGGGGGCCATTTACATTCTAGACCTTCTCTGGCAACACATAATTTCATTATTATCCACCCATCTGTGAATTAGAGAATGTACTCCACAACCAATTACCAAAGGTTGGCAGACAATGTAATAGAGCAGCAGGAAATGCTAGCAGAATGCTTGGTTGATTGGGAGAGGCATTAGCAGTAGAAAGAGGGAAGTGCTCATGCCATTGTACAGAACACTGGTGAGACCTCACTTGGAGTATTGTACGCAGTACTGGAGACCGTATCTGCAGAAGGATATTGATACTTTAGAGAGAGTTCAGAGAAGGGCTACTAAACTGGTTCATGGATTGCAGGATAAAACTTACAAGGAAAGGCTAAAGGATCTTAACATGTATAGCTTGGAGTAAAGACGAGACAGGGGGGATATGAAACATTTAAATACATAAAGGGAAACAACACAGTAAAGGAGGAGACTATATTTAACCCCTTAAGACCGCAGCCAAATGTACAAGTTGTGATCCAAAAAAAACGTAAACAAAACCTGGCATTTGCGCTATATGTCTGTCCAACCGTAATTCACCTCTTTCATATTAAGTGCACCCACACTTATTATATATCATTTTATTCAGGGGAAACAGGGCTTTCGTTTAACATCAAATATTTAGGTATGGAACATAATTTAATATGAAAAAAATATAAAAAAATGGGAGAAAATCAGAATTTTTTAAATTGTTTTAATTCTACGTGACATTTTAACTGTGAATGTCAAAATATTGTTTGCTTTTACTGCAATACAATACACATATTTGTATTCAGCGACGTCTCACGTGTAAAACAGTACCCCCTATGTACAGGTTTTATGGTGTTTTGGGAAGTTACAGGGTCAAATATAGCGTGTTACATATTTCAGTTTTTTCACATTGAAATTCGCCAGATTGGTTACGTTGCCTTTGAGACCATATGGTAGCCCAGGAATAAGAATTACCCCCATGATGGCATACCATTTGCAAAAGTAGACAACCCAAGTTATTGCAAATGGATTATGTACAGTCATTTTTAGTAGCCACTTGGTCACAAACACTGGCCAAAGTTAGTGTTAATATTTGAAAATGCAAAAAACTAATTTGAACGCAAATTTTGGCCAGTGTGTGTGACTTAGTGGCTACTAAAAAAAACTGAACATACCCTATTTGCAATACCCTGGGTTGTCTACTATTGCGAATTGTATGCCATCATGGGGATAATTTTCATTCCTGGGCTACCATACGGTCTCAAAGGCAACCTGGCGAATTTTAATGTGAAAAAACTGAAACACAAACCTTATATTTGACTCTGTAACTTTTGAAAACACCATAAAACCTGTACATGACGGGCACTGTTATACTCAGGAGACTTCGCTGAACACAAATATTAATGTTTCAAAACAGTAAAACGTATCACAACAATTATATCGTCAGTGTAAGTGCCATTTGTGTGTGAAAAATGCAAAAAATGTCACTGTCACTGACGATATCGTCGTAATATATTTTACTGTTTTGAAACACTAATATTTGTGTTCAGCGAAGTCTTCCAAGTAAAACAGTACCCCCCATGTACAGGTTTTATGGTGTCTTGGAAAGTTACAGGGTTAAATATAGTGCTAGAAAATGTAATTCCCTGAACTTTCGGCCTGGGTTGTCAGGCAGGTCCTGCAAATTGTAATTAATAAAATTACCTAATTATGTAAAATTATTACATAAATATATACGTAGAATTATTATATATATATATGTGTGTATATATATATATATATATATGTGTATATATATATATATATATATATATGTGTATATATGTATGTACCGTATTTATTGGCGTATAACACGCACTTTTTCTCCCTGAAAATAGGGGGCAAATAATGTGTGCGTGTTATACGCCGATATACATATTTTTCGCTCCATAAGACGCACTTTTTTTCCCCTCAAAAGTGAGGGGAAATGTCTGTGCGTCTTATGGAGCGACTGTGAAGGTTTACTTACCTGTCTTGAAGCGTGGGCCGGTGTTCAGCGCGCACCGCGGTACTGGAACTTTAATTTCAGGTTCCGGTTTCCGTCGGGACTGAAAGGAAATGCGCACTCAGTGTGCACACTTCCTTTCAGTCCCGCCGGAAACCGGAACCTAAAATTTAAGTTCCTGTACCGCGGTGCGCGCTGTGAAGCCGGCCCACGCTTCAAGACAGGTTAGTAATTATGGGACAAGGGGAGGGAAAGTGCACTATGGGACAAGGGGAGGGGGGGCACTATGGGAGGGGGGGAGAACACTATGGGATGAGGGGGGAACACTATGGGAGGGGGTAGAAACTACTATGGGAGGGGGGAGAATACTATGGAAAGGGGGGGAACACTATGGGATGAGGGAGGGGGAACACTATGGGAGGGGGGGGAGAATACTATGGGAGGGGGGGAAATTTCCTTCTTAAAATGAGGTGCGTGTTATACGCCAGGGCGTGTTATACGCCGATAAATATGGTATATAATTTTTTTATTATTTTTATTTATATATAGGTATATATATAGTGATATATACGTATATATTTATGTATATAGATATATATATTATTTCGTTCTACATGTATTTTGATATCAATATATATATATATTAATTTTAAAATACAGTTAGAACAAAATTACGCATGTTTATATATTTTTTATCTATTTATTTTTTATTATTTTTTTAATTTTATTTTTTAACATATTTATAAATGTAAAAAATGGGTCGCAAGAGAATACTGAGAACGGGCAGCAACTGAAATAGCCTGCCCTTCGGTCGGTCACCGCTCAGTTCTCAAGCTGTTTTTTGCTCATCTTGTGCCATTACAGAGAGAACTTCTCTGAAACATATCAGACTGGTCCCACCCATACGGGCAGTCCAGATCCGAAATGCCAGCAAGTTCCCTCTGCACGAGAGACACAGCAACCCCAGACGATCGTTTCAGCCTTGTAAGGCATCATCAGTGAGGCATAGCTGATATCTCCCTAGGCACCGTGAGCAAGGGGTCCACGTCTGGATTATCCCTTAAACTTGTGGAGAGTAAAAAATGGGTCGCAAGAGAATACTGAGAACGGGCAGCAACTGAAATAGCCTGCCCTTCGGTCGGTCACCGCTCAGTTCTCAAGCTGTTTTTTGCTCATCTTGTGCCATTACAGAGAGAACTTCTCTGAAACATATCAGACTGGTCCCACCCATACGGGC